>NW_015549566.1:822252-859976 GCF_001515605.1 Sinocyclocheilus anshuiensis | reverse complement strand
GAGCCTGGCCCGCAGCTCCGAGATGGTCATCTTCCCGCAATGGGAACATGACTCATCTGCGAACGCCACCTCAGCGTGTTTAATGCCCAAACACATGAGGCAGCAATCGTGACCATCACCTGGCGCCAGGTAACGACCGCATCCAGAAATGCACGGGTGAAACGGCATCTTTAAAAAGACGATCCGTTTTTTTTAGAGAAATTGGCTCTTTTAGGGAAATGCTCTTTTACGTGCTGAGACGCACAGGGGAATCGCCCGTTTGCAGCACGACAGGGGGTAGTGCAGCCCGAAGTGCACAACCCACTCGACGTAGGAACGACCATTGCTGAAGCGCTGTCCACCAACACAAAAAGCTCCCGAGAGCGCGCTAGACTCATCACACACGAAGCAGTTTGGTAGGAGCAGAACGATGTTGTCGCTCAGCTCCGAAGCCAAAAGCTGGTATGCGTTGCATTTGCTGCCTTTTTATGCTCACGCTGTGATCAACGGCAGCTGGATGCAATCATCACATGCCAATGTGCATTGGCTAGTTTAGTTTACACTCGAAGTTGATTGGTCTCTCTAAGTGAGATCCCAATTCGTCGGTCACCGACGTGACTCGGAGTGACCGACTGAAAGGGAACCAGAGCAAACTCTTATTTAAAAAAACAGAAAATAAATATAAAATACATTTTAAAAAAATTATAATAAATAAATATCTATTTTTACTTTCAAGGCTAAATCTTTGTGAAACAAACATTGTCCTTATAGTCAGTATTCCGCCCTTTGCCTTTTGGACGGTTTTGGAAAATCCTCTATTCATGCTGCAGACAATTTAACCTTCAGAGCTTTTTGCCATTTTCAAGTTTTTTTATATATATAATTGAAACCTGGATCATGTCCACTTTTCTAATCCATCATAATCAGCAAGGCTTTTGTTGTGATATGAGCACCCCAGAGGAAATATTTGAGTGATGAGAGAAAGATAAAATTACAACTACATGAGCAAAGAACATTTTTAAAGCAACAGACAACATGTTTTGCATTGTTCTTTCAGTAAGAGTCAATGGAGTGTGGTTAATATTTTCACAGCGTGCATGATGATCACAGTACGCACCCACTGTACTGTGACATTGGATGTTATTAATGTTGACAGCATATGTCTTTGATTAGAAAGTATATTGTGTATGCTTGTCCTTCAGATTGTTGAAATATCATATTTGCATATGGCACATGCATAGTTCAATATTTTGAATTAAATAGTCATTTATGAAAAACTTGTTTAATTACCAATGTGTCATTTTCCATTTATGCGATAATTCCCTCTCGCTGCAGTCATTTATTGCTTTTTTATGCACATTAAAATATACGCCGCCCATTTATAAGCTTGTGACAGTCAGTTTTTGCATTGCTTGTTTCTCGCTCCTCACAGTCATACACGGTTGAACCAAGGGCAGCTCAGCATGACATGCCAAACTAAAGAAATTAAATCCCTTAACACAGAGGACAAATAGACTGCCTAAAAGGCTGTTTTCAAACCTGCTGTCCACAGGTAGGCAAGGAGAGACAGTAGCCTGCCTGGATGCATGTTTTTTAATAGGCATACAGGAGCCATACGCTAATAGCTCTCTGCTTACTTTGCCATCGCTTGGAACGCAGGGTCATAATTAAGGCCATTTACCATAAAAGCCAACAGAATGTATGAATATTTGAGTGCAATAAAAGAAAATTGTGAGATAATGCAGCAGGAGCGTGTGTCAGAGAAAAAAACGTTCTTTTTTTTTTTCATCTCCCATTGTTTGACTGCATGCCCGGAATTGGTTGCCTGTCTGAAAAATGCAAGGAAAAAGTTGATCGTAAATGAGAAATCTGTCTTTGAAGGAGTCCAGTTTTCAACCAATATTTTGCAGGCTAGGAATGGATGGAATGTGTTTGCACTGGCAAAGGGGAATAACAGTAAAAATAATGGCAACAATAACAGCGTGTGTGGGTACTACTGTATGCTGTAGGCCTTTTTAGGGGAAGTTAGTATACTAAAGAGTATGTACCACACTTTTAAGGGTATAGTTAATTTTTAGGGTGTTTGCAGTATTTCACTGTAATACAATCACATGTACATAAAGGAAAGTAAAACATGTGTACGTGGAGGTAAATACTGGAATATCAAAGTGCGAATGAGAAGCGTGTTCACTGAAAATCTCAACAGCTCACTGGAATCTACAATGTGAATGAATGACTGTGTTTTAGTCTCATTTTAAAGTGATATCTTGTTTTTGTTTTGTTTTCAGGATTAAATTGAAATATGCACCCATAAAATTTGTGGCACAAAGCACGAAGTCCTCATTCAAATGTAAGTATGTGTTTTTTCTGTGCACATCCATTACTGATATTTGCAGGCATCAATTGGATGCCTTTAATAGCTGCGTGTGTAAACAAATATTTGGCACATGGAGAGAATACAAAACTTGTGTTTGTGTGCAGCTGTTTTTTTTTCTCTACTCATCAGCCTTGAAACACAGCAGCTGACCCACCGCCAGCTGCTCAACACACACACAAACATATGCTGACATACAAACTTTAAGACCATTAATGAGACCGAGAATGTCTAACCAAATTGAAGTCTCTAAAGAAATCATTTTGAGCTCTATTGATGTGAAAAATAGCAATCCACCACCAGAAGTGCTGAGGCACAGTTAACAAAAGACCTTAGTTTATATTTCAGAATTGTGACTTTAGATTTCACACTGAGACTTTGTATCTTAAAATTTGCGACTTTATATCTCACTCACTAATATGAGATCTTACAATTACCTCTTTATATTTTTACTCTGAGACAGAGCTTTCCTATCTATCTCTCTCACACAGCTTTATTTTTTATTGTTTCAAATTAAATATGGTGTCTACCAGTGTTGGCGAAGCTAAAAAATGCTAAAAGCTAAAGATAAAACATGGATTAAACTTGGATATTATATACTACAGTTCAAAAGTTTGGGGTCAGTAAGATATTTTTAATTAATACTTTCATTCAACTAATATGCAATAAATTGTTCAAAAGTGACAGTAAAACATTTATAATGTTAAAAAAGGTTTATATAAAAAAAAATGCTGCTCTTTTGAACGTTCTACTCATCAAAGAATCCTAGAATAATGCATCTCTGTTTCCACAAAAATATTACGCAGCAACTGTTTTCAACATTGATAATAATACCAAATCAGCATATTAGAATGATTTCTGAAGGATCATGTGACGCTGAAGACTGCAGCAATGGCTGCTGAAAATTCAGTTTTCAATTCAGAACTTCAGTGCGAATCAGTGAAAAAATAAATAAATTGTTAATGGAAAAGCTTCAAAACATCTGAACTACTGTCAATCTACTAAAAAAGTGTAGTTAAGTTAGTAGCGTCATAGTTACTTCCCAACACTTGTCCTAGATGCTGTTTAATTGCTCATGACACACTAGAAGTGTACAACCCCCAAACGTTACTCCAAACAGCTACTCTCGTCAGCACCACTAGCCCAGTGCACTCATTCAGAACACAGCAGCTTGTGGACTGACCTTAAGTCAGGAGCTTCTTTTGATGAGCGTGAGTAGAGGAAAGAGAGAGCCTTATTTTAATTGCAGCAGGGTCACGGGGTCAGAGCAGAAAGCTGAGCCGCTCACTTACACAGACATGGTCTCCTCTCAGACTGGAGGCGGCCAAGGTGTGCAGAATGTGTGATGAGAGACAGAGAGCTACAAAAAAACTACTTCTACAAATATTACAGACAATTTGTGTTAATGACAGGCATACATTTGTACTAAGCACTTCCATCTGCAAATCAACTGAAGGTCTCGCCAATTTAAGGACGGTTAAAAATATACCGCTGGATCGTCAAAAGGTTGTCTGCTTTCATCTATGAACAGTGGAATCTTAAAATAAATAACAAAACACAATGGATTTGCTGTGAAATCATTTCAAGCTCTAGGGTCAGAACGCAGCATTTTTGAACTTGCTGAATCCTGAAGCTGTTTGATGTCAATTATGCTGTTTTCACACTTGGTTTGATTGCTTCCACCTCTCTCCCCCGGCCCCCGCAGGTCTCTTTTTACATTGTATTATTTGCCTCTGATCCGCTGTACATTTGCTTCATCTATGTGAATAACAATTTGATTGAATGACTAGTGGCAGCTGTTTAATTCTGTAACTACATTGATTGATTTTGTCAAGAAAGTTTTGTGTGTGTGTGTGTGTGTGTGTGTGTGTGTGTGTGTGTGAATACCAGCAGTATTTCTTATAAAGGATAATAATTATTTGCAGTTTATTCATTTATTATTTTTCCAGACTAGCAGCATTTCTAATAAATATAATTATTACAACAACAACAACAATATTATTATTATTATCATTATTGTTATTATTATTATCTGGGAACAAATTTTTGCTTGCACTGCCAACATTTTAACATGACAACAAGACAAAACAGATTTTATTTTTGAACATAGTTTTTATATATGGCAGAAAAATATTGACATTTGTAACTATATTTTTTATATTGTGTCATTGCCATTTTCAGAACCAAGGAACTGCACACATCACATCTCAAACCCAACAAACTGAAATTTGACATCAAACAGACTCAGGTCTACACCGAAAGCTTTAGAAGTCACTGAGTTTTGCACACTGTAAAATCAACAACTGAAATATTTGAGAGAACATCACATAAGCTAACTTCATATTCAATTGATGTTGATTTTCCTAAAAAAAAAAAAATTTTTTTTTTGCACCATTATAGTGATTAGTGTTCCCTTTGGTTGGGCACTTGGAACTTTGTTTATGTTACTATAATTATCTTCCTGTTAATGCAGCAAAGCATCCTGAAGGCAGAGTAATTTGGCTTCAAGGGAAGAAAAGTAATAGGTTGCTTTTATAAAGTGATCTATCTTCTAATTAAATTCATTTGTTATTTTTTTGTGCTTGTGATAGTCAATAAACCTTTGTTAAATTCAATTTTCATAAATATCTTAAGAAGCTTAAAATTGAGTTTATATAATCCTTAAATAGTGTGTGACAATATGCTAAAATCACACACAGACTTAAATATTCAGCACGTGAATCACAACAATGGTAACAATTCAATTTCATTTAATTTTATTAATTGTAACAATGCAATTGTTTTATTCACTCTTTTTGTTGTGCTACTACTGACACAAGACAGCAAATAAAATTGGCAAATAAAATCAACAACTGTAAAACAAAGCAACTGCATAATTTATTCATGCCGCAATGCACTCTGGGAGTCAGTGAGTAGCTATACTAAGTCATGAGTAAACCTAAATGAAAGGATCAAGTACCCCCTACAGTTCTTTTTTAGTTACTAGAACTCTCGTGTAAGTAAACTATACTAAGCATTTGTCAGTACAACATACTATTCCTATTTCACTTTACTTAGTTTTTTCAAGGCAATCGGTTTGCATGCTTTTTTTAAGTAAGCCCAACTAATTAGATTTTACAGTGAGAGAAGCACATACATGGAGCCTCATCCAGCTCAGGTGTCTGGATGTTTCTCTAACCAAAGATTAAATAAATTGCATCGCTATTAGTCAAGGAAAATCAGCCAATGTCTCTGCAGAGGACCGAGCATGCTAAAGTATCATGAGATACAGACGGTGAGAAAGTCCTGTTCTATGGATGAGCAGACAGAAGGAAAGAGAAAAACAGACAGAACGTGAGACCAAGAGAAGTTAAATGCTTTTAGTCAGCATGGCATCATCTGCATTCAAACTTTGTTGCAGCTTGGAGTTGGACGAAGTGATTTCAGAAACACTTAAATGGCTTTAATGCATCCCTCAAGCCAGGGCTGATAAAGTGATATGCCAAAACGAGCTCCTAAATAGTGTCTAAAAGCTAATTAGGAGAGCCGCTCAAACATGGTATAGGGACGGTGATGATTTCACACCTAAGTCTTTAGACTGCACAAATAACCCCAGATCAACCATTCACCCGCTCACCTAGATGAATGATCTGCTCTGATAGGCAAGGGACCCTGATGAGAGCGGAAGAGGCTGCAGTGTGCTGTGGTGCAGTGCATTAGTACACCGGGCGAGCTGTCAGCCGCTCTCCCTCTAGTCTGGCTTCTCTGGGTGTGAAGCTCTGCAGTATCTGTACATTAATGACTGCTGCTGAGAGGCCACTGGCTTTCCATCCTAAGCAGCCTGACCTTCGCTGTCCTTGGAATTCAGACCGTGAATGAGGGAGAGCGGGAGAGAGGGCGGGCAGGCTGAAAAGACAGGAGGAGGTTGAATAAAGCAGCAAGGGAAGAGGGTGGTGATGGTAAAGAAAGAGAGGTAATAAAGATGGGACAATAGAAAGAGGTGAAAATAAAAAGAAACAGACAGAGTAACACCCCTCTAGACCTGACAGATGGGTACTATAGGCTTGTCAGATGGTTCCTCATTTCATCTGCTAATAAACAAGATTATTATAGTCTCTGAGTGGATGCCCAGGGGCAGCGAGTCCATGTTACACTAATAGAAAGTATGGAGTGACCTTACCCATATTAGTGTGTTTGTGTGTTAGTGTCTGGATGTGTGGTTTTACTGTACTTTTGGCCTATGTTTGAATGTTTGGGTTGGTTTGTTGTGTATTTTAAGGTCCTGATATAATTAAAACAAAATTGAAGTACCAACTGGTGTGATGTTATTTTGAACAAAATCAGGCCAAATCGAAGTTCATTTGTAATTTGTTTCGGGAGTTCGAAACAGCTTGCCAAAGCAAACTTTCCAGAAATGTTTGCTCCGGCTGGTAAACACCTTATATTTACCATTGGTCCATGATGATTATGTATTAGGTAGGTGTGGCTCTGGGGCTCCGCCTTCTTTTTAATGGAAATCTTCTCCAGTTCCTTGTTGCTGTTCAGTCCGTCGAGATCAAAATGAGAGTGTGATTACATAAACACTGGAAAGCTGTTTTATAGTAGAAATTGAAGTTGTAATTCTAATTGAAAGTAACACTGAGACTGTTGTTCTTGTTTAATGCTGTAAAGCTGCTTGCTTTAAAGCAATCTATTTTGTTTTTTACACGCAGCACATATTTATATACTGTATAGTGTAGTCATGAAACTCTAGATGGCGCAGGCAACGGGTTGTTAACGTAACCGATGATATTCAGAGAGTTAAGCGACTTGGCACAAGCTGCTTGGCTCATGCTACATATGCAGCCAATGAGCTTACTGCCTTGAATGTATATGGCTGGCTAGCATTCACTAGAGATTCCTGCAGCGTGCCTTCAGAGTTTCTCTGAAACTCTCCACTTTCCCCAGCTCCACCTGTATAAATCTGCTACGGCTTATTTTATATGCTATTTGTGCAGCAGCTGTATGTCTTAAATACTCATGGCACTGTATCGCCATATGCATTGGCAGTTGCAAGTTCCTGTACTTGCTTGCAGCAGCAGCAGCAATAATCTACAACTACAGCAATAACCAACAGCAGCAGCAATTCAGCAACAGCGTAGCAGATCTATTCCGCCAAGACCAAATACATTAACATTGTCATATCCATCACCATGCTAAAATCTTCAGAGAGTTGTCATGATTGAATTACATTTCATCTAAAGGCAGCTCTCAGCAGTGCTAACAGTAAACCGCTGCACAAACTATTTTTTACCCCTAAACAAAGATCGAAAAAGATCTTTGCTGCTTTAAAATATATTAAAATATAAACATAAAATATATTTGAATGAAATCCACTTTTAAAAGTTTTTTTTTTTTTAGTAGTTGACTAGTCAGTAGGAATTCACTGATATTCTGGTCGCTAATTATTTTCATGGTATGACTGATGACAGATAAATGGCCATTATTATTATTACTAAACACTACACTAAAGTAAAACTAAAACAAACTAAAAACTCATTTCTTGTTTTAGTTGTTTTAAATATTACAAGTGTACTTAGGTGTTACAACATTATAATGTAAGATATGAAAAATGGATGTTTTCTTTTGAAATCTGCTATAGAAAAAAGTGTCAATCAGAAAAATACATGCTCATAATAATGTTGATTTGATAGTCAAATGCATAGAAAAATATAGAAAATACATAAAAGAGAAACAAATATGTCATTTTGTACTATAACAAATACAGTTAGGTAGCTTGTCTTATTCTCATAGACATGGGGAATAAACATATTAACAGAATAATGTGTAGACAAAAATGTTTTCTTAAAGATGGTGAATGTCACAAAAGTATTGTGATCACTGTAAAGGGGAGAAATTTAGAGACACAACTTCTAGGAAAATGTTGTCCTGACAATCTGTTAGTAAGGTCAGCTGGACAGGGTCTAGTTCAGGGATGTCCAATCCTGCTCCTGGAGGGCCGGTGTCCTGCAGAGCTCAGCTCCAGCTCCAATTAAACACACCTGAACCAGCTAATCAAGGTCTTACTAGGCATACTAGAAACTTCCAGGCAGGTGTGTTGAGGAAAGCTGGAGCTAAAATCTACAGGACAGTGGGCCTTCAGGACTGAGTTTGGACTGAGTTAGAACCGCCAGCGGGTAAAAATTTACCCATGCACATGACTACTGTTTTGATATGGCTAAAAAACATATTACGTCACTGTATTATGCCACCGTCTTCACAAAGCCATAGGTAAATTTTACCCCGTGCCGGTTCAAGTATCAAGGCACCCTAGGCTAAAACAGTTAAAGCTAAACAAAAACTAAAATGGTTGTTGGATGTCTAGCCACCCATCCTGACCTGTCTGTAGTCTATATTTGTGGCTCTGTATGTGCGTTTAAGTGTAGAAAGTATAGAGTATTTGGAAAGGGGCACTACTAGGGTCAGCTATTGTAAAAATAGGAAGATCTGTTCAGTGCCTCTTTAAACAGAAGTCAGTCTGTCTTCCGCTGTGTTTGTTAAGACGTGTGGTATACATGTTCAGCAAGAGCACTTTGTGATTGGGAAACTATTTTGTATGCTTGCGGTTTGGGAGGCAAAACAGTCCCATGAATGCTAAAGGAATGTGGCCTGCTTCCACTTCAATTCGCTTGGATCTGCTTTAGCACCAGAGCTCGTAATCATGCTTGCTCATAAGTAAAGCCATCTACATGCACGAGAAATCAATGGTCATTCTCAGTCAAGTGTCCATTCATTTTGTACTCTTGTCATTCAGAAAGTGTGGGGAAAATCCTAATTTTCCATTGCCGTTGGTTTCCTCTCAGCCTTTTTGCTTGGAAGAATTCTCTCATCCAACTTTTGATCTTATCTATTCAATTAGTCCTTGGCCTCCGTTCTGCTCCTCATTCTGAGCCCGCCAAAGCAACATAAGCCATATATCTGCTAGACCTTCTCAGGATGTGACCTGTGCTTCTTTTCACAGGAATTACAATGTGTGTGTTTGTTTTAAACATATCCTCATCGGTCAGTGATCTGCGGCTGAAACGTGAGCTGGACTCCGCTTACGAGTCTGCGTGAAACATAATTCAGTGTTAGAACGCGTCCTGTGATGCACAGAGGTAGAAACTCTAAAAATGATAAGCTCAAACGACTTGAAACTTTAGAAGAGGAGCGGCGGGAGCAGCGGAGGCGTGTGGGGTCCGGGGCAGGTTGCAGCGGCCCCTGGCATGCTCTGTACGGCTCGGTCTCTGAGTAGAGAGGCACAGAGCTGGCTGTGCGGGAACAATGGCTTTCTTTGTGTGCAGAGCCACAAGATGTCTTCCCCATATGAAGCTGATCATTGTTCTCTCTCCTGCTTTCCTTTTTCTTCCTTTCACTAGTTTAAGCAGCCTGTCCTGCTCGCTGTCAGTCTGACATGTCTTTCTCCCCAGGCACCCCAACAACCATTCAACACAAATAAGAGAGAAGTCACTAACACTTCCATCCTGCGATCGCACTTGTGTGTTGCTCGCTATGTTTGTTTGTTTGTTCACTTTGACTGCCATATGTTCAACCGTGAGAAGAAGAGACACACTTAGCCTGCTGTTCCCTAGTCCTGGCATGTTTAGTACAAACAACAACAAACACAACTTATGTGCTCGTCTCATCCGTCCGTTTTTTTGTTTTTTGACGGGGAGAGTTTGGCGCCATGATCCTGCAAAGTGTCTTTTAACACCTGACAGACAATGAATGTGAGGTCATTGGCAGGGTGGTGTGGTATTGGGTCTCAGATTCCTCTCGACATGCATCATCAGGTATGCAGCATTTTTTGGACCATCGTTGTATCTGTTTCATGGAAGTCATTGGGCGTGAGACAGAAAAGCATACGGTTCGGTTTCAGCCTGCTTTCTAAACCTGGCCATATGCCCCCTTGTGCCTATTACTTTACTCCTCGCTGATCTGAGCGCTGAACAGATAATACTTATCCATATGGCAGAATATTACTTACAGTGTTGCTTACAGGGGAATCTGAAGCACAGGCGGCCTGTCGGTTCAGACTGTTGGGTCACAATGTTCCACTCATCCAGAGGTCTGCGTAATCCCACAGTGCCAGAAGGAGGTGCTAGGGGGTCTGCGAAAAAAAAAAATCTGACATGAAAAAAAATTATTTTTAGGACTGTAGTTAATATTGGAACTTATGATGATAAATCTCAAATAAAATTTGTTTAACTTAATTTTACTTCAACTTAATTTATCACCAAATGTTATAATATTATAATTTCTTCCTAAAACTGGTCAGGAATCATTAAATTCATTGTGATATATATATATATATATATATATATATTGACAGCACAGTTTTGAACAGTGAGAAGAAAATAAGTGTGCATATAATTTTATGCAAATTGACAGTTTAATAATAACAATTTTTTTTTTTCATGTAATATTAACTATTTGCTGTAGTATAATGACACTATGACCAATTATAATTTTGCAGTTATATAACTGCAAAATTTTACAATTACAATTAACTGAGCAATTCATATTCAAGATTTTTTTTTAGTATATATATTTCATTGTATTATATTAAACCCTTATTGCAAGGGGATCATTCTATTTTGGGATCCTTTTGTACTAATCAACTAGTCATTCATCAATTAATGAGGTCAACTAGTTGAACTTGATTTTTCTTATCTATAATGTTTTTAGTTTTTATATTTTTAGTGGCGGTACTGTGCTTACAGTATCTTGTTAGGTTTGCACACTAAAACCCTCTCTGAAAAGCAGTGTTTTGAAATGCATCCCGCTGATATAGCCATACTCATTCAGATGGATGTCTTTGGCTGTTGGATTGCATCTTGCGGAGCTGTTGAACATCCCACAGTGAGCGTCATATTTTTAAGAGGTATACACAGTTAAAAATAGTCCAAATTTGAACAGCGTGTCTCACGACCCCTGCGTTCGGTCCCATTTCCCCCAGTTTTTCAACACAAGAACGCATCTTATGTAAATGCCTCCTATAAGCAACACATCTGATCAAGATCAAAAGGTCAACTAGTCGCTCAGGCAACCCACTGACAAGTAGATTTTGAAAATACGTAGTTATGCGCATGCCTACTTTTAGCGTGGTCAACTCTTGCTTTAATCAGCTTTTTCTCTTACTGCAGAGTTCTTCTCTGCTCTTTATTAAGACATCACGCTGTCAGGATTTCATAGGAGCTTATTTTTACAACAGCTGTCTCTTAGCACGTTTTTAGATGGCTCCATCTCCTTTGTGCCTCTGGTAAGTGGCATATTTCTGGAAGAAGCGCTCATCCTGACTGTGTCGCTCTTTTAAGCTGGGCTTAAGGAAGTTATCACACCTTCCTCCCACTGCAAAGAGACAACAGATAAAAATAGATGGCACCAATGCTAGTTAATGCCTGTTGCCCCAGACACATGCATTTGCATTTCTTTTATGTGCCTGTATTAGTGTTTGTGTGTGCATGTGTTCCCCCCCACCCCATTCCATCACCCGTTTCCCTTTTTCCTCCCCTCATTTTCCCCCTTGCATTGTGTCTTGTGTTTTGGATCCTCTTGGGGTTCAGTATGCTTTTTAGGAGGGGTGGGCAATCCAGAGATCAACACTGAAAGGCAACAGCAGACAATTGGGTAATTAAAGTTTTGGAAAGGCAAGTCTTTTCTGTCTGTATTTTCTTTCAGGCCTTTTTGAAGAGTGCACCGGCCTGTCTGCGCTATCAAGGGCTAGATATTGAGTACAGAGCTGTAGGGCAGCCATCTGGCCCGAGACCACTCCTTTCGTCCTGTGAGAATGCTTCGACTTTTACTCTCTTTCTCTCCCTCCCAAACCAAATCAAACCAGGCGGGGCGAAAAGAGCAGAAAAAGACTGCTGCTGATTTTCTCGAGTCTCAAGACTCTCTCATCCAATCGGCTTGCTGATAAGACGTGAAATCTTACAAACATTAATCTCACAAAAATATTTTCTGCTGCCAGAGCAGGGACTAAAGTGTTATTTACTGTTGGAAAGACCCTGTGACTTGGTGCTTTAGGCTTTTCATTGGAAAAGATCAGATGCTCGTGCTGTTGCTATGATACTGCAAAATGGTCAGCTCAGTTTTAAATTAAGCTTTCGGACTTTTGAAAATATATTTAAGCACATAAGAATGATGAAATTAAGTGATATTCTGTGTAATTAAAGCTTTTTGAGATGCTGGATGGATGACAGTTCTGTGTGTGGCACATGAATAATCACTCAAAAACACAAATTCATGCAAAGTGGAACCCCAACATTATTCCATTCCTGTTATTTGGGCTTTTTACGGTATAAAATATGAGGTTTTACTGTATTAAGATAAAGAGACAAGGCCAACACTCAAGAACATTTTGGCAAAGTGCATCAACAGTTGATAATTAGCATCTGAGACATTTGAGTTTATGCAAAAACTCTTTCAACATTCGATAATTGAATGCTTAACAATAAGAGGAAGCAGTTTATTTTAAAGCCAACTGCATCTATCAACATGAGTGCTAGTGAAAAAATTGTAAAATGGCCCTCAAGGATAAATAGCAGTACAAAGTAGTAAACAAACCTCAAACTTGGCACAAATCAAAAATAAGGATTTATAGTGTCTCAAGATTTATTTTAGAGTAAATGAAGAGCGAAACTTTGTGTCAAAGTTCATGAGGTTGCTATAAACTGGACTACTACTTTGCTCATGCCATAGCATCCACTAAAGCTTTTTATTATTAAATAATGTATAAATATTTTTATCGTAGGTGGTACATATGCTAATTGCCTTTTGAAAACCGTGTCTATATGTTCTTTCTCTTGGCTTGCATTTAATGAGGCCATAGTGAGAACATCACAAGATTGCATTAGGTCACTAAATGCATTACTCTAGACATAAATGAGATACACTGTATACTTTATGATTACTTTCAAGCTATTAGTGGATGCTTTCTTAGCAAAAACAAAATAATTGATTTTGATGACTTCTACTTAAGTAGGCCACAATTTTGAGGGACTTTTTTTATTGACTTTACACATCATTTGTATACATTTCCTTTACCTTTTTTTTATATTTTAGTATTTCATCAGGATCACCAAGTACAACTATTGCTTTCCTTTTAATGTTGCTTTTAAAATGTCTAGCCTGAGGCATATGGAACAGCATCAGCATATCTAAACATCTGTAAATGCTAGCTGTTGAGCTGTCAGAATTGGCAACTCAAGCCCCTTCCTTTTTGCGGTCAGGTTTATAGTTATGGATACCGCACACTGTCTTACTCAGTCATTAAACTAATGCTTTAGATTGCATTTATATTAACTCATCGCATACATTTCTGCTTGAAAGGTCCCATTAGCCAGTTTAAAATAATTATTTAGTCCAACCTGATTGGCTCACTACATTTTGGCCTAAAATTAGATGATACGTTTTGCCTAGTTCAGAACCATCATCAAAGTGTCTGGGCTCAGGGGCCTGTTGTAAAAGAGGCTTTAATGTCCTCAGTAAATAGTGATCATGGCTGTTTTGACAGAAGGTCAGTCAGAAGATTGAGTTCAAGGCTAGCACAGTTTGAGGCAGCTCTGCATCTTTGTCATGCAGCTGTACGGCTTTAATTCAAGGCTTAAGCAGGAGTTAGTAAACCATTGACACATCCTTAAATGCATATGAGGGGTTTTTTTCTTCCTTTTTTTGCTCAGGGTTATTAGTTTACACATGTTGCTGAATGTTTAGCATTGCTAATAACACAATAGCAGCAAATACTGTTTAAATAGAACAAGTTGCTAATTGTGAATGCACAATACATGAAAGCGAGCTGATTTTAGATATATGAGCAGTCTACCTCTCAAAGCAATACATTGCCTGTGCCTGACGCTCACTCTTTGCATCCCATACATTCCAGGTTTACAATGATTAGCAACAGAAAGCTAACGGCCTTGCGACATATATCCACACGTGCTGTCAATAACATATACAGTACATGAGATAATAGTTGCTGAGTACTAATATAAAGAAAGAGAACATATGAATGTATTGAGAAATGCAGATTATTGATGCTTGCTTTGTATGTGCCTCTTCTCTTCAGTGTTCTGTTACATCTGTAGAGAAGGACGAATAGTTTATAACTGAATAATTCAGCTGCCTGATTTTACAGTCATTCGCATGAGGATGAGGAGAGCAAGCTTCAACATGAATATGACTATTTGAGTCTTAAGACCTTTTCTGCCGCTCTGTATCAGGAGTGCCGGTGGTGATGCCCCCAAAATTGGTTTGCTGTATTGCCCTACATCCACTACTGCAGGCTTACAGTAGCGGATGTCGTCAAATCTAAGAATTTTTCATGTTATTGTTAGGTGATACTGTACCATTCAAAGTTTGGGGTCAGTTCGACTTTTGAAGCTTGCTTAGGGATGCAAGGTTGTATTTATTTGATTAAAAATACTGTAAAAACAACTATATATTGTCAAATATTATTACAGTTTAAAATAACTGTTTTCTATTTTAATATATTTTAAAATGTAATTTATTTCTGTGATGGCCAAGCTTAATTTTCAGCAGCCATTACTCCAGTCTTCAGTACCACATGATCCTTTAGAAATAATTCTGATATTCTAATAACATCTAAGATTTGTTGAATCTTTAAACATAACTTATGGGATCATCTTGCATGTGATGTTTTGCACCACATGCCATAGTTATCTCTATGATTTAAAGATTGTTGCAAATGTTCTTTTTTGTAAGTGATTTTTTTTTTTTAATAATTGGGGCCATTGTATTAGAACTACCGTATTGGCCCGAATATAAGACGACCCTGATTATAAGACGACCCCCCTTTTTCCAGATGTACCTTTTGGAAAAAGGCTTTTTAAAAACCAAATCTTGTTTTTTCTCACTAAAACACATTTTGTCTTCAATTATTTTCATATTGCATATTTTTCCTGTTTTAATTTTTGTTTTGAAAGTATGGTAAAAACTGGTAAAATGTACCAACAATCACATTTAAAAAATATACACTTTTTGATATACCATTAAAAAAAAAAAAAAAAAAACAGGTAGCCCATCTGAATTAGGACATTTAGGCTATCCATCTAATAGTAGCCTACCAAAATCTTATTAACAGTAGAAGTTAAATCTTACTGTAGTCTTCAAATCTGGGTACTGTCTTACGTTTTAAAATCACAAACCACTTACCAGAGGCACAAAGGAGATGGAGCCATCTAAAAACGTGCTAAGAGACAGCTGTTGTAAAAATAAGCTCCTATGAAATCCTGACAGCGTGATGTCTTAATAAAGAGCAGAGAAGAACTCTGCAGTAAGAGAAAAAGCTGATTAAAGCAAGAGTTGACCACGCTAAAAGTAGGCATGCGCATAACTACGTATTTTCAAAATCTACTTGTCAGTGGGTTGCCTGAGCGACTAGTTGACCTTTTGATCTTGATCAGATGTGTTGCTTATAGGAGGCATTTACATAAGATGCGTTCTTGTGTTGAAAAACTGGGGGAAATGGGACCGAACGCAGGGGTCGTGAGACACGCTGTTCAAATTTGGACTATTTTTAACTGTGTATACCTCTTAAAAATATGACGCTCACTGTGGGATGTTCAACAGCTCCGCAAGATGCAATCCAACAGCCAAAGACATCCATCTGAATGAGTATGGCTATATCAGCGGGATGCATTTCAAAACACTGCTTTTCAGAGAGGGTTTTAGTGTGCAAACCTAACAAGATACTGTAAGCACAGTACCGCCACTAAAAATATAAAAACTAAAAACATTATAGATAAGAAAAATCAAGTTCAACTAGTTGACCTCATTAATTGATGAATGACTAGTTGATTAGTACAAAAGGATCCCAAAATAGAATGATCCCCTTGCAATAAGGGTTTAATATAATACAATGAAATATATATACTAAAAAAAAATCTTGAATATGAATTGCTCAGTTAATTGTAATTGTAAAATTTTGCAGTTATATAACTGCAAAATTTTACAATTACAATTAACTGAGCAATTCATATTCAAGATTTTTTTTTAGTATATATATTTCATTGTATTATATTAAACCCTTATTGCAAGGGGATCATTCTATTTTGGGATCCTTTTGTACTAATCAACTAGTCATTCATCAATTAATGAGGTCAACTAGTTGAACTTGATTTTTCTTATCTATAATGTTTTTAGTTTTTATATTTTTAGTGGCGGTACTGTGCTTACAGTATCTTGTTAGGTTTGCACACTAAAACCCTCTCTGAAAAGCAGTGTTTTGAAATGCATCCCGCTGATATAGCCATACTCATTCAGATGGATGTCTTTGGCTGTTGGATTGCATCTTGCGGAGCTGTTGAACATCCCACAGTGAGCGTCATATTTTTAAGACGTATACACAGTTAAAAATAGTCCAAATTTGAACAGCGTGTCTCACGACCCCTGCGTTCGGTCCCATTTCCCCCAGTTTTTCAACACAAGAACGCATCTTATGTAAATGCCTCCTATAAGCAACACATCTGATCAAGATCAAAAGGTCAACTAGTCGCTCAGGCAACCCACTGACAAGTAGATTTTGAAAATACGTAGTTATGCGCATGCCTACTTTTAGCGTGGTCAACTCCTGCTTTAATCAGCTTTTTCTCTTACTGCAGAGTTCTTCTCTGCTCTTTATTAAGACATCACGCTGTCAGGATTTCATAGGAGCTTATTTTTACAACAGCTGTCTCTTAGCACGTTTTTAGATGGCTCCATCTCCTTTGTGCCTCTGGTAAGTGGCATATTTCTGGAAGAAGCGCTCATCCTGACTGTGTCGCTCTTTTAAGCTGGGCTTAAGGAAGTTATCACACCTTCCTCCCACTGCAAAGAGACAACAGATAAAAATAGATGGCACCAATGCTAGTTAATGCCTGTTGCCCCAGACACATGCATTTGCATTTCTTTTATGTGCCTGTATTAGTGTTTGTGTGTGCATGTGTTCCCCCCCACCCCATTCCATCACCCGTTTCCCTTTTTCCTCCCCTCATTTTCCCCCTTGCATTGTGTCTTGTGTTTTGGATCCTCTTGGGGTTCAGTATGCTTTTTAGGAGGGGTGGGCAATCCAGAGATCAACACTGAAAGGCAACAGCAGACAATTGGGTAATTAAAGTTTTGGAAAGGCAAGTCTTTTCTGTCTGTATTTTCTTTCAGGCCTTTTTGAAGAGTGCACCGGCCTGTCTGCGCTATCAAGGGCTAGATATTGAGTACAGAGCTGTAGGGCAGCCATCTGGCCCGAGACCACTCCTTTCGTCCTGTGAGAATGCTTCGACTTTTACTCTCTTTCTCTCCCTCCCAAACCAAATCAAACCAGGCGGGGCGAAAAGAGCAGAAAAAGACTGCTGCTGATTTTCTCGAGTCTCAAGACTCTCTCATCCAATCGGCTTGCTGATAAGACGTGAAATCTTACAAACATTAATCTCACAAAAATATTTTCTGCTGCCAGAGCAGGGACTAAAGTGTTATTTACTGTTGGAAAGACCCTGTGACTTGGTGCTTTAGGCTTTTCATTGGAAAAGATCAGATGCTCGTGCTGTTGCTATGATACTGCAAAATGGTCAGCTCAGTTTTAAATTAAGCTTTCGGACTTTTGAAAATATATTTAAGCACATAAGAATGATGAAATTAAGTGATATTCTGTGTAATTAAAGCTTTTTGAGATGCTGGATGGATGACAGTTCTGTGTGTGGCACATGAATAATCACTCAAAAACACAAATTCATGCAAAGTGGAACCCCAACATTATTCCATTCCTGTTATTTGGGCTTTTTACGGTATAAAATATGAGGTTTTACTGTATTAAGATAAAGAGACAAGGCCAACACTCAAGAACATTTTGGCAAAGTGCATCAACAGTTGATAATTAGCATCTGAGACATTTGAGTTTATGCAAAAACTCTTTCAACATTCGATAATTGAATGCTTAACAATAAGAGGAAGCAGTTTATTTTAAAGCCAACTGCATCTATCAACATGAGTGCTAGTGAAAAAATTGTAAAATGGCCCTCAAGGATAAATAGCAGTACAAAGTAGTAAACAAACCTCAAACTTGGCACAAATCAAAAATAAGGATTTATAGTGTCTCAAGATTTATTTTAGAGTAAATGAAGAGCGAAACTTTGTGTCAAAGTTCATGAGGTTGCTATAAACTGGACTACTACTTTGCTCATGCCATAGCATCCACTAAAGCTTTTTATTATTAAATAATGTATAAATATTTTTATCGTAGGTGGTACATATGCTAATTGCCTTTTGAAAACCGTGTCTATATGTTCTTTCTCTTGGCTTGCATTTAATGAGGCCATAGTGAGAACATCACAAGATTGCATTAGGTCACTAAATGCATTACTCTAGACATAAATGAGATACACTGTATACTTTATGATTACTTTCAAGCTATTAGTGGATGCTTTCTTAGCAAAAACAAAATAATTGATTTTGATGACTTCTACTTAAGTAGGCCACAATTTTGAGGGACTTTTTTTATTGACTTTACACATCATTTGTATACATTTCCTTTACCTTTTTTTTATATTTTAGTATTTCATCAGGATCACCAAGTACAACTATTGCTTTCCTTTTAATGTTGCTTTTAAAATGTCTAGCCTGAGGCATATGGAACAGCATCAGCATATCTAAACATCTGTAAATGCTAGCTGTTGAGCTGTCAGAATTGGCAACTCAAGCCCCTTCCTTTTTGCGGTCAGGTTTATAGTTATGGATACCGCACACTGTCTTACTCAGTCATTAAACTAATGCTTTAGATTGCATTTATATTAACTCATCGCATACATTTCTGCTTGAAAGGTCCCATTAGCCAGTTTAAAATAATTATTTAGTCCAACCTGATTGGCTCACTACATTTTGGCCTAAAATTAGATGATACGTTTTGCCTAGTTCAGAACCATCATCAAAGTGTCTGGGCTCAGGGGCCTGTTGTAAAAGAGGCTTTAATGTCCTCAGTAAATAGTGATCATGGCTGTTTTGACAGAAGGTCAGTCAGAAGATTGAGTTCAAGGCTAGCACAGTTTGAGGCAGCTCTGCATCTTTGTCATGCAGCTGTACGGCTTTAATTCAAGGCTTAAGCAGGAGTTAGTAAACCATTGACACATCCTTAAATGCATATGAGGGGTTTTTTTCTTCCTTTTTTTGCTCAGGGTTATTAGTTTACACATGTTGCTGAATGTTTAGCATTGCTAATAACACAATAGCAGCAAATACTGTTTAAATAGAACAAGTTGCTAATTGTGAATGCACAATACATGAAAGCGAGCTGATTTTAGATATATGAGCAGTCTACCTCTCAAAGCAATACATTGCCTGTGCCTGACGCTCACTCTTTGCATCCCATACATTCCAGGTTTACAATGATTAGCAACAGAAAGCTAACGGCCTTGCGACATATATCCACACGTGCTGTCAATAACATATACAGTACATGAGATAATAGTTGCTGAGTACTAATATAAAGAAAGAGAACATATGAATGTATTGAGAAATGCAGATTATTGATGCTTGCTTTGTATGTGCCTCTTCTCTTCAGTGTTCTGTTACATCTGTAGAGAAGGACGAATAGTTTATAACTGAATAATTCAGCTGCCTGATTTTACAGTCATTCGCATGAGGATGAGGAGAGCAAGCTTCAACATGAATATGACTATTTGAGTCTTAAGACCTTTTCTGCCGCTCTGTATCAGGAGTGCCGGTGGTGATGCCCCCAAAATTGGTTTGCTGTATTGCCCTACATCCACTACTGCAGGCTTAGGATGTCGGATGTCGTCAAATCTAAGAATTTTTCATGTTATTGTTAGGTGATACTGTACCATTCAAAGTCAGTTCGACGTTCGACTTTTGAAGCTTGCTTAGGGATGCAAGGTTGTATTTATTTGATTAAAAATACTGTAAAAACAACTATATATTGTCAAATATTATTACAGTTTAAAATAACTGTTTTCTATTTTAATATATTTTAAAATGTAATTTATTTCTGTGATGGCCAAGCTTAATTTTCAGCAGCCATTACTCCAGTCTTCAGTACCACATGATCCTTTAGAAATAATTCTGATATTCTAATAACATCTAAGATTTGTTGAATCTTTAAACATAACTTATGGGATCATCTTGCATGTGATGTTTTGCACCACATGCCATAGTTATCTCTATGATTTAAAGATTGTTGCAAATGTTCTTTTTTGTAAGTGATTTTTTTTTTTTAATAATTGGGGCCATTGTATTAGAACTACCGTATTGGCCCGAATATAAGACGACCCTGATTATAAGACGACCCCCCTTTTTCCAGATGTACCTTTTGGAAAAAGGCTTTTTAAAAACCAAATCTTGTTTTTTCTCACTAAAACACATTTTGTCTTCAATTATTTTCATATTGCATATTTTTCCTGTTTTAATTTTTGTTTTGAAAGTATGGTAAAAACTGGTAAAATGTACCAACAATCACATTTAAAAAATATACACTTTTTTATTAACAGTAGGAGTTAAATCTTACTGTAGTCTTCAAATCTGGGTACCGTCTTACGTTTTAAAATCACAAAGGGAGTTTGGTCCCATCAGGCTAACGTGACAGTCACGAGTCATGCAGCTGTAAGGTTTTCTTATTCTTTTGTTTTTACTCACGATCTTTACAACACGCATTACATTACGTATTTCATGGCACACTCATTTTATGCGTATTTGGCGCCACCTATTGTTGTGGGTGTATTATTGACATGTCAAAGTCTAGACCCTGAATATAAGACGACCGCGTTTTTTCAGATGTATTTTCCAAGAAAAAAACATTGTCTTATATTCGGGTCAATTTCAACTTTGTTGTTTGGAATAATTAATAAATTCTTATAAATTAGGTTGTTCGGTTAAATATGAAAACTTTTTTTTGTTGTTGTTGATGCATAAATCAGTCTAGTAGTCAATTCACAAACCTTGTTCAACTTTATTTTGGGGGTCTGTTTCTGGGCAAACATCTCTTAAATGCCCTAAAATTAACCATAATGGAAGATGGCTGCTGCAACTTGTTGTAATTAACTTGTCCTGATAATGTCTGGTAACATTGAACCTATGCCAGTGAGCAAACCTCTCTCCTCTGATGGTGTCCACTAATGCTCCCGCTGTGGCGGTAACACTAACCTGGCTAACACAGCCCGCACCCCAGCGCCGGCCCGCTTTCTACTTCATCAATCCAAGGTGATTATTATGTTTCTCTATTTGTGAGTGTGAGAGGGAACAGGTTCACAATAGCTCCACCAGAACCGCTCTGTAAGTGTGTGTGTGTGTATGTGTGTGTGTGTTGTAGAGGTACAAAGGCTCCTTACCTCAGAGCATTGGCATTCCCTGAGCGAATAAGCAGGATACAGAAAGAGAGCGAGAGAGGTGCACAGTGGGGGTATTCAGGGGCTTCGTCCCCATGGGAAGGAGCCAAGGTCGAGTATTAGCCCCTATTAAAAAACAAAGCCAGCCCTGCAAGGTCCTGGCACTCACTGCAGAGAGAGAGAGAAAGAGAAAGGCAGAGTATTGGAAGACAGAGAGGAGAAGTACATTAAGGTTTAGGCCCTCAGAAATACCTCCTTAAACAATCTCAAGTTTCCTTGAAACCTCTTAGATAAATTGTTGGACTGAACAATCATTCCTAATTGGTTGTGTTGTTCAGCACAAGATATGTCAAAATTTAATAGAAAAGAAATAGAACTACTAAAGTGATGGCAACACGAGAACCAAGTCTCAAGACCTTTACTGAGCTTTGTCGTCTATTTCATGCTTTTAAGAACCCCAAAAACAATCAGGCACTGGCTATATTATATTACTAAAAACATAATTTATTATTATGTATATATATATTATGAATTATTTAATATTTAAAAGAAATTATCCTGCATATAAAAAATATATTGTTTTTTCCATCAAATTAATGCCAATAAGGCTCATTGCAGTGTTATTTTAGTACTGAAATACTATTATAGTTTTTTAAAAATATTTTGAATTCGTTTTTTTCTCGTTTCCTTTTTAATTTTAAAGTTATAGCAATTTTTGTTGTTTTATCATTTTTATTAGTTACTTTTAGTAGTTATGTCTATTTAGTTTTTTGTTATTTCAATTTTAATTTGAGTTATTTTAGTATGTCATGTTAAACTAAAGAAACTGAGAAATGTTGCAACTAGCTGAAATGTTTATTTTTTAGTATATTTTATTTCAGTCTGTTTTTATTTCAAGTTTGTTTTAGTGGTTTTTAGTATGGTTTTAGTTTCAGTCAACAATAATAACCCTGGTCCAGTGTTGTTTGGAGCCTAAAGTCCAAGCCTTTTTTTGTTCCACAGAAAGTCATACAAGTTTGGAACAACATAAGTTGAGTAAATAATGACAGAGTTTTCAGTTTTGGGTGAACTGTCCCTTTGTAGCCACAGAGTGCATGTGCTTTGTACATTGGATTTAGTTATGTACAGTGTCTTACTGAAACTATGTTTCACCAAAAGGCTTTTTTTTTCCAGCTCTTCAAAAATGTTCCCATCTACTAGACTCGAAGTAGATTGGTCTCTCTAAGCGAGATCCCAATTCGTCGGTCATCCGACGTGACGTCGGGAGTGACCGACTGAAAGGGAACATGTGTTTATATGTAAGCACAGCCAACATCTCTCCCGTGTAGCAGTTCACTTCTCCATGGCAACAGTAATTACCATGCATGTCTCTATCGATGAAGCGAAAAGTGCCTTTTCTGTAGAATGATGCACTTTTTATAGTGAGAAAAGATTCACTGTTTAGCTTGAGAAATAACGGTGGGGAACAAAAACACTTTTTTTTTTTTTTTACCTTTCCACTTATAGTTTGATGTTTCTGTCAATGTAAACATGTTTGGATTGCAAGAGCCTTTGTTTTCCTGATCTTTTACTCTCGTGATCACATTCCATGCATTGATATTTGGCATTCCTTTGTATTATTTTGTATTATTTTTGCATTTTTGTATTTTCTAATCAGATCGTTCAATACTTTTTTTTTTCCTACAGGAGTAAGTTTTTCTCCTCAATCAGTGGTGGTGATTCACAGAGTTACAATTCTTCTCCCCTCTTGATTAGAAAGCGGAGGAAGGAAATCTGGGCAACTTCACAGCAGTTGCAACCACAATGGCTCGTTACTTCCCGAACAAAACACTCCGTACACATCCCATGAGGTATATTTTGCATATACTCACTGTAATGAGTAATAAATCAGGCCAGAAACTGGGAAAGTTTTTAAGTTGTTAAGCAGCTCATTGAAAGTTAGACGTTGTCGTCAGTCTTTGAGCTCTAAAGCTTAAGTACCGGATGAAGCAATGTCATAGTCATTGCCCCTCTGTGGCTTTCAGTTGCACCCCATCGCACCTGCACTTTCCTCTCAGGCAGGTTTCCTCCTCCCCTCACATCTGGCCCCCTCACTTCAGATTCCTGGCGTGCCTCTCCCAAAGCTCGGCATCCTTCAGCCTGTCTTGCGTCAGGATCGAGTAACATAAATGAGTGTGTCCTCAGACAACCCATGTACATTTAGACTTGGGCCTCTCATGCTGGCAGGGACTTCAACTCTATCTGCCAGTGCTCTGCTTGCAGCTGCAGTGCACTTAGACTGTTTGTATGTACCGTCCTCCCACCCAAATCGAATTCCATTCATATCCCCCAAAATAACTCTGCTTAATTGCCCACACTGGGCAACGATGAGAGGATTTATCACCGAGATTGATTTTATGTGCAATGAGGCCGTCGGTTAAAAGAATCAATTGACTGATATTGTTGAAGCCCACATTAGTAGGACAATTAGAGGCCTTGATGGGACACTCTATCCTCCTGTCTCTGCACGCTCGAACCCATCTTTTGTCATCAGCATCACAACAACTTGATCGTATCACACAGTGTTTGCAGTTCATGGAAATGTATAATTGTGATACATTCTCTGGAGAATCAAATTAAATTTGCACTTTATTGCTGATTCTGAAATTGAAGAGTCACCTTGTGAATGGCCAGATTGTGGGAATGTGGTATCAGACTGTGGCTGGCTCAACCCAGGCATGACTCTAGAGACCCAGTGTTTGTTTCATGGCATGTAACACTTGATGAGCAGCTCAGTGCTTTGCCAGATATTCAAAAGGAATCAGAAAGTCCATCATTTATAAAGTTCTACACATCCTCGCCCCTTGGTTCTTTGTTTATTAAATATTATGACTTGATTTGATTATGCTTTCAGCTGCCAGTAACAGTAGCAGCACATTAATGCATGTGCTGAGTCTCCGAAGTCTGGAAAAATTCTTTCTCTTGTCACAGATTTTTAATAACCATTACATGTCAATTAAAAAAAATCACTTTCAAAATGTAAAGCTATAAAAAATTTTCAATAGCATAGAAAAAAAATCTAAACTGTTGTGTAGATCCTAAAATTTGTTGGAATGACTGGAAACACTAGTTACATACACTGTGCCGTACTTTAAAATCTGTGTAAACGCACCATTTCTAGGTTTATACTGCCATTCACAATTTTTTAATACTTATTTACTTAAGGACACGATCAAAGGTGAGAGTTAAGACATTTATAATTTTAGAACAGATTTTAACTTTAAATAAATATTGTTATTTTGACATCTATTTGTCAAATAAATAATAATCATAATTTGTCAAATATTTAAAAAATGTATCACATTTTTTATTATATAATAATAATAATAATATAATAATGAAATGTTTCTTGAGCAGCATATCAGCATATTAGAATGATTTCTGAAGGATCGTGTGACACTGAAGACTGGAGTTATGATGCTGAAAATTCAGCTTTGCCTTCAAAAGAATAAATTACCTTTTAAAATATTCAAATATAATTTTTTTTTAATAAAAATAAAATTTCACAAAATTAATGTTTTGACTGTAAATCTTTCTCACCCCAAAGTTTTGAAAGGTAGAAAGGTAAATTATTTCATATTGATTAACTTCATATATAATATATCCTAATCACATATTTAATATCTTTAAAATATATATATTTTTTAAACCATCTAGAAATATTGAATATCATACAAAGGCTAAAAATATAATTTTTATTTATTTATTTATTGTGCCTTTATCATTCAGTGCTAATCACCATTCCTATTGGAAGTATAAATGTGGTGTGAAAACCTTGCTTTTAATGATAAAATGAGATATTTCATCTTTATTTGGTTACAAAATTGGTCTTAAATTCTTTTTAAAATATGCATTTTAAAAGTCTTAATTTTCATTCCCTTAAACATGCAGATACCCTGATAACTACCTGTCTAACCAGCTGGTCGGTCCTGTTGCAGACAGATCTTCCCAAATGCGCTCCCCAGGCCGCACCACATGTGCCAGATGTGAGTCGTCTTTGTGCTCGAAGTCAACCCCAGAACATGCGAAGTTCATTACTTTTTTGTTACTTGTTACTTTTTACTCTTTTTTTTCTTTCCTTTTTTTCTTTATTTATTTCTTGAGGCTTCCCCATCCTGATGACTTTGCGGCACATCTTGCTTGCAATTGCAATTCATATCCAGAGAAGAAAGTTCTTGGCAAAGCTTCAGACAAATACTGTATGTGTCAGACTCTGTTCCATGTTTTGTGTGTGTCCTGCTCCCCATGTGCCTTCCCATGCCCTTATTTGGTTAGTTTCCTGTTCCTGTCCTGATTAGTTTATTTCATTTGTCCCAGGTGTTTCCCTTGGTTTTATTGCTCCCAGGTGTCTCTCGTCATCCCCTCCTCCTGTGTGTGTGTGTGTGTGTGTGTGTGTGTATAAAATGTGTTCCCAGTCCCAAGTTCTCTGTCCGCTGTTGTACGTCTTCGTGAGAACGTCTTCCTGTGTTCGTCTCCCTTGGTTCCTTGGTGCAAATAAAGTCTTGTCAACATATTCTCTAGCGTCTCCTCGTTCCTAGTGTGTGTGCAACGTGACAGTATGAGTGTATTTGATTAGAGCAAGGCCGGGTGAGGGGATCAACTCTTGACAGGACGGTTGTTTGATATATTTACAGCGCAACAAATACGACGCATAAGACTTAGAAGATTTTGAGATGCACGCTTTGGTGACATTTCGAACAACTTGGCATATTCTGTTAATTATTGTTAATACATTTCCTTTTCTAATCATTTTGTTTACAAGGACATGACATGTCAAGGGACTTGTAAGTGTTTTCAACTCCAGACAGATGTTTCTTATAGTCATTATTAGATAAACAAAGACTTCCAGCCAAGGAAATCACTACAGTTTGAAATGACATATATCTCTATAACCGTATCTGTGACATCTAACTCATGAGTTGTGCTGTATTTCTTTGTCTCAACACCCGATTTAGTACAAGCTAGACCGGCAGCAGTATATTTTACAGATCTTAAACGAATCTTGTGTTTCATAAATCAAATTATTTAAAGTTATTCTTCATTTCTGCCTATTTCATTATGTCACGATGAAGAACTGTGTCCGGCCTTCTCTGTTTAGAGCTTTAGCAGGAGAAAGAGGGGGAGTGAGCGTAAGTTTGTGTGTGTTGTCTTTTTCTTATGCTGAAGACAGACTGGGATGTCGGGTGCATGATGGGAAGTGGGTTCGCAGGGGACAGCAGTGTGGCGTAGGGCCAGAATCAATTGGCGGTGTAATGAGATGGCTTGATGCCAGGTTTCCATGGAGCTCACTTTTCCTGTCCTTCACTGGAGGATTTGTAAATTAAAGGGAAAGAGAAAGCTTGGGAGGGAGGCAGGAGAGAAAGGGAGAGAGGCAAACAGAAAGAAAAGGAGGGAGTGGGTGGCAGAGTAGCAGCAAAAGGGCACAACCAAAGGAGGGGGCATAGAGCTAGACAGAGAAAGGTGCAACGATTTACAAAAAAGGAAGGGGGGATGCGAGACAGAGCCTTGGAATGCTGTAGCTCCAGAGAGTTCAGCACAGCACAATTCGCCAAAGATGACGGGGATTCGTAATGCGCTCTGATGTCTTTCAGATATTTTGGGGTTTTTGATGCTGAACTCAAGCTTAGGATCTCAGAGATAAGGTGCACTTGGTGTAGAGATGAAAAGAAGGTCTTTCCTTTCGATTTCTGTGCGCCACACTGATACGTGATTTTCATTTCTGCCCCCTTGAGCCAAGAATCTGTCTGATAAAGCGTAATGAAATCAATGCAGTGATATGCCTCTTTTTAATCCAGCAGAGAAACGACTGTCATGATTATGCAAGAAACGGCTAATTAGCATTATAAAACATCATTTATTTTGAGAGTAATTCACTTTGTGACTCTATTATGAATAGCCTTGCGCAAGAAGTTCTTCTTTGCTTATCATTATCACAGCTACATTTTTGAATAGTATGCTTCAAAACTGAAGGTTTTCTCACGCACAAAGGACTCTAGTCTTCTGCAGTTAATGAAGGTTTTTTTGTTTGTACAAAAGGCAACTTTTTTTTCATTTAGGTGCGTAATTCTTCCACTCCAAGGGTGATTCGTTCAAAATTTACCATTTTGAATTTACCACCAGCTTTCCCGCAGGCACCACAATGTTTTTTTTTTTTTTTGCAAACCGTCTATTAATTTTTCATCATAATTAATCTGTTTATCCAGACTCGGATAATCTTTTTTACTCTGATGACAAATTTACAGCATTCATACTTTATGGCCTTAAAGTCTTTAAGCTGATAATTTATTTTAATTAAACAAGTTTGCAGAAGTTGGAGCTATCCTTGTCTTGATGCCCGGCTTTCTGAATTCGGGGGAATGGTGTGGACATTGAGGGTGCCGGCTGGGCTCGTGTTGGATTAGAAGCCTGAAGTATATTGACAGAGCATTGAGGTCAGTTGGGGACACAAGAGACTGTAACCCTCTGAGAACCACAGAGGAACCGGCTGAGTCATGGTCTCAAATCAGTTTCAACCAATCCTGAAGGGTGGATGCGACAGTGGTGGAAAAGAGTGGATTGTGTTGCAGTGGTTCATGGGTAGACGGGAACAAAGAGACTCTTCATGTCCTCTGAGCCTCGCATGCATCATCTTGCATAAAGCTTGTTCTGGCTATACTGGGATACTATCCTCTTATTTCCCCAATACATTCTTAAAATGTGGAGCATAGATAACATAAAGCAAAGGAGAAGATGCTTAAACCTTACCGCTAATCAGAGCCAAATGACACTAATTGGTCCACCAACGCTGTTTTCTCTTGACTGCAGACTGCATTGCAATGAAAACAAAACGCCACTTTGGAGCATTTTCTTTCCCACGAGATTAACAGTAATTAACTAGTATCACTGCTGGGCAGCAGGTGATGTCTCAGCCAGGGACAAAGGGCAGAATGGTCACGCTACATTTTTGGATGTAATTGAGAGACAGTTTACTTCGTATTTAACTTTTGTCAACAGCGCCATTTTTATTGATGTGCTAATATTGATAATTTATTTAAAATGCTGTGACTTAATCTAATGTAGAGGCCTTGGTTTTGTAGTAGAGGCAGAAAAAAACAAGTACATGTGGTGGATGATGTACTGTAGTGGGGTATAAGGGGGTCTGAATACTTTCCGTACCCACTGTATATATATATATATATATATATAAAATCTTTTTTTATATTTTAACTTCTTTTTCGACAAGCTACACAAAATCGCGTTCAAAATCGCAGGCGATTCATTGCCGATTTTGAACACGATTTTGTGTAGCTTGTCAGTGAACTACGGCTCTGTGTAATAGATACCGCTCCATCTGAAAGCACGTGCTGGATATTTACTACTAATCACCAGAAGCGGCTTTACTGACGAGATGTGCATGAAAATAGCATTCGATTTTTTTGCACAGCCCTACCTAGAAATAATGTGGAATCTGAAATGTCTTTTATTTTACATCAGAACTTTTCCAGTGTAAATCCTAGATTTTTGGTGTGATTTCAGAGTTTTGGACCTTCAAATCCCACTTGATCACTTTTTGGTGCAGTTTCTAGCTCTGTCTTTATATCCGACTGGTCAGGAGTGAGACAGAGAGACCGCTGGCCCGTTTGTCTGAGATTTTGGTTAATGCAACGGATTGGTGGAGCAGTGCCGCAGCAGTGCGTGAGTAGAATATCAGAGAGAGAGAGGGAGAGGCACAGAATTTGGAGGGGTGAGACATGGTGCCTTCATGGAGTCTGAAGGCATATGCTTATCACAGACACGCTGCACAATGTACACGACTCACCCTCCTTCCCTCCGTCACTCCCACCCTCCCACCACCACGCTGAGAGTCGAGTAGAGTAAGAGGCACTGGAGGTATTGCCTACAGTAAGCACTCTGGGGGAAACGCCACAGCGTGTTCACATGGCTTCTTGCCGTCCCCTGGGATACGGCACATACCCGCAGGGCATTCAGGTCTATTAGGGTGTCAGCTTCAGTCTGCTGAGTAGAACCAGCATCTTAAAGTGTGAAAGCTTGAGATGATGGGCGGGTTTTAAAGTGTTGTGTTTGGCATTCTGCTAACATCGGTGCTGAAAACATATTCAACTGCTGCCTCCTTCCACCACTGCTACTGGTGTTTTTTTGGTATATTTAGGTTTGTTGCTCTGATTTATGTACATCTACATAGCTAAGCGCTATATATGCAGACTGCTGATCCTTAGAAGATGTGCCACAATAAGACCCTCTATTCTTAGCCGGCACACATTGATACTCTTTGCTGTCTCCCATGGCCCACTAGTAGTCAACTGTATTGCAATTTAAAAAATCTAATTTCACTAGAATATGTTGGGATAGATTGCTAAAAAGATATCAGACTAGACAAAAAAAGGAAACAGTGGCTTTCAATCATGTACCGAAAGTGTCAGTGTTTGCCGAAAGGGCAAGTCCACCACAAAACAATTTCGCCCCAGCAAACAATGGCACAGGGCCAACGATACTCTTTCAGAAGCTGGACTGAACTGTAGATTATTATTTATTTTTGGTGCAGAGAAGTCTTCCAAGAAGTATATGTGTGTGTGTTTTTTGGAGGTGTATGTGTGTGAGGGAGTTTGGGGGTTTGGTTGGGCGGGTGGGCGGTCTGGGAGAGGGGAGCGTGAGGACTGCCGAGGAGTTGTTACCTGGGTTGCTCCTCTACAGCTGGGGGAGAGAGAGAGGCAAGCGGAGGAGACGAGGTTAAGGGGTGACTGGACTGGTGCACAACTCCATTTTCCTTTTTGCTGAATTTCCACAGTCGCTTCTTTCTTTTCTGTTTGCTTCATTCAACAGAGTGAGTGAAAGAGAGGGAGAGGGCTATAGAGAGAGAGTGAAAGAGAAAATCAAGCCAATTTTTTTTAAAGACTCGATCTTGGCTTTCTTACAAACAGATGTTGCCTGTCAGTTGGTCGTTAAGCAGGCACATAGATCGTACAATACTGAGGTTTTACTAACTTGCTTTCTCTTATTTATGGTTTTATTACAAGGAAAATCTATCTCTCATAAACATGGGAATGATTTTTTCCCAATCCGCTGTTGTTTTTTTTTATATAATGTATTTTTCCCTCGCTTAATCCATTTGCTCATTTCTATTTTTTCCTTTTTTTTTAGTTGCACATTTGTGTTTTGCACTTTCATGGGCCACAGTGGACGTTCTCCATACCTTCTGCCAGTGCTGTAAGTACAGTGAGTACAATGAGACCTTTTGGAAACAGTAAACAGTCAGGCGGTAAGCATTTGATTCTTTCTATTTGGCATATTTGTTTACCACATTGATACACTATATTTTTCTGTGCATAATATTTGCCATTTTTTATCGTAATTGTAGCGGTCAGTGTAGTTGCTCATGGTATGGTGCGCAGGTTGGTGAGGCCTGGGCATGTTGTTGTGTTAATCTATGAAGTTGATCTAATGTAAAATCCTATATCCGTTCACTTTGGTTAAGAAACCTGACGGTTAAGAAACAAACACGGGGTCAATTCTCACTCCTGCTGACCCTTTTTCAGCTGATTTTGAGGAGTCTTTCAACTTCTTGGCATAGCCCAACTAACATAGTTAAAGGATCTTGGCACCTACTTCAAAGTCAGTCTGATCATTTGTATTCAAGTAGTGGGAAACAGGAAGGGAACACGAACTGTCAGAAGCTCTTCACTAGAGGTGCGGTACCAGTCCAAATCGACCATCAAATAATTTCACACTGAGCCACGTCTTATTAATGGCACTGGGTTTGGTTTTGTGGGCCAGACTTACTTCACGCATCTTTATTATGCTCAGGAGGGGCCTGAAACATTTGGATGCAGAAATGTTCTCAGTTTGAGAGAAATATAATTTCAATGTGATGAGACAATATACTAAATTTAGGCAATTTCATGCAAAGGTCCTGTGAATGATGCAGCATTGAGGGCTTCAGCTTAAATTAGTTTTTAAATATATAAACAGGGCTTTCAAACTCAGCCACTGTCAGTGCTGTATTTCAATGCTTGATTTTCTTAAAAAATATTATAAAAGCTTGACTTCAAACAGTTTTTAAAAGACATTTTAATTGTTATAGAAAATTGTCAAGTAATCTGTATAAACAGCGTTGTGTGGGCAGCTCGGGAAAGGCAGATGTTTGGACTATAGATGTATTGACAGGTCTTTGATTTGACACTACTCAGCTGTTGTCCTCTGTGGATTGGGCTCTGCAGGCCCATGAAACCTAAGAAAGATGGTCTGATGGAACGGGAAGCTAGAAAAGAAAAGGTTTAGGCATGCTTTAGGGGTGGCATTCTCAGTATAGTGTTGTTTTTTCATAATTTTTTGAAACCTCTCTTTTTCTTTTATTCAAGATGAGCAATATATATATATATATATATATATATATTGAATCATTAAAAAAATAAAAATTAAAAAATATGAAATAATGATGGCAATACTTTCATATTTTTAAAAATGGCAAATAGTAACTTGCAAAGACAGTTTCGTTTCAAGATGAGCAATATATATATATATATATATATATTGAATCATTAAAAAAATAAAAATTAAAAAATATGAAATAATGATGGCAATACTTTCATATTTTTAAAAATGGCAAATAGTAACTTGCAAAGACAGTTTCGTTTATATCAATATAATAATATTAGATAAGATAATACAATTCTATCATCTATAATATAATAAAATGAAATATTATTATTAAATTCTTTAGGATTTTTGTTTTATTTTACTGTTTTGTTGCTGTTTTCAATTACAATTATTTTAAGATATTAATTTACTTTAAAATATGGATTCCCAGTTCAGTTGATTGAATTTTGATTGATTGATTTCCCCCCCCCCTTCTTTCTTTCACATGTCTTTATTCTGTAGTTATAAGATCACGCACTTAAAAAGACATTTATTCAGATCCTTCAAAGAAGGGTTGGCTATTGGCCAACTCGGACACACCTTTAGTTTCCTATTGTTCCCAAAATTCCTATCTGATTCCCCTTCTCTTTTGTCTTTCTGCTTTTAGAGTGTACTTAGATTGTAAGACAATTATTTAATTGCTTGTCTGACATGGAAATGGACAAGCAGATATAGTGATAAAACCTCTGTCGTCTAGAAGGTTGATTTAATCTAAACTGATATTTGGTCAACCTTTTTAAAATTAGCATTATCTTCCAATAAAACAATATCAGAAAGAGTGGGTGTGATGCAGTCGTTAAAGCCATAACTGCAATCTACTCATGAAATCACTTTTTGACCAGCCTTTTTAATTTACTTAGCTTGCAATATGGGTTACAGTTGGGGATTGTTTTTTGACTTGACTGTTCTTTTCACCTAACTTTAAACCATTTTTCTCCATATTTGGCTTTTCTGTGTCTTTAGGCACTCTGCCTCAATTTGAGAGCCTTTTCAAATAGAGACCCTTTAAATGGAGAGGTTGCAGCTCTGTTCTTTTAAAGTATGTTCAGAAAATGCATTAGCTGGTGCTTGTATGATTATTAAAAATAATTTATTAAACATGCCAAAGCCATGATCTATAGCTAAGGTAGATACTATACAGCATAGTTAAAATTTTAAATAAATTCTTTAACAAATATTAAAACATTGTAAAAGAGCTCTATATGACAGCTAAACCAATTGTAATGTGTTCAAAGTAAATCAATATTTTGTATTTTATATATTTATTAGCTATGAAAGTTATCTATGTCCTTTCTTAAATAGAAAATATAATAATACTATCATTATTCTCTTTAAAAGTAATTGATAAAAGGCGTTTGAATGTGCATTTGTGGTAGTGCGAATCTATTGTTGTTATATTTTCATTAAACAAGGATTTTTTCTTCTTGTTTGCATGCTGTTCTTGCACTGTTGACTTGGCTTTTAGATTCATAGCCCACAGGAGAGCAGTGAAGACTTGTCAGGAGTCATTCACAAGAATATGGTCCAAATATCTCAGTGTGTGTTTGAATGTCTCAAATGATCTTGCCATTGTGGGGACATTTTCAATTGTATCCAATCATAATAGAAAATAAAGAAGCAGAGGCTTTTACTTTGGACCCATCAGTTTTCTTGATTGTTTGTTAGCTGAACCGTAAAACTGCAAATATGTTTTGCACCTCAGTGTATGAGCTGCCATTCCCATTTAAATATGCAATAGTCTCAGCATTGCAATATGCAGCCTGTTTGTGGAAATAGTACCTTTATATCATTGAAATTCATTTTCAGATTTAGAATGATTTGGTTTTATCTTTTATAATGGAACAGCTGAAGCCAATGGACGACTTCTGAACTTGTTTTTCTTCAGGAAGAGACCTGCCTGCTGACACAAACCCGTAGATCCGAACTTGTGGTGACTGTCCACACAAGCTTGTATCTATAGGTATCTGTCTGTGTGGCCTTCACACCTACTATTAAGGGCCTCGTTTTAAACCATCATGCACTCAGTAGGTACTGTAGGGTTTGAATAGTTTATTTAAACCGTTTACTACCAAGAAGGAGTGTCATCAAAATTAACATAGTCGATTTACTTTCTCAGATTGATAGAGGGTCAACCCTGTTCGACTCTGGGTCTCTGCGGTGCCCCCAGGCTGAGGTAGTAGGTTGTATAGTTTGGAGTAACATCACAGGAGATAACTGTACAACCTCCTAGCTTTCCCTGAGATACACACACTCCTGCCTCAGCACCTCGACAAACAACCTTACTATCAGCGACATTTTCCCACCTGTGCAGTTTTTCATACCAAGGAGCTTTATAAATAAAAAGGAAATAAAAACCATGGCATAAACAAAACATCTAATTTTATTTCCTGTAAAATGATTGAGCTGAAAAGGTGTTCTGTTGAACCAAAATGAGTCCCAGAAGCAGAAACTGACCAGGCACACAAAAGGCACTGAGGTAAAACATAGAAGTCCTAATAGTTGTACTGACAGTATTTATTTTCTCAGCAATCAAGCACTTTTTTATAGTCTCAGGTGAGAAGTGTTGTTTTTCTACTCTTCCATGTAATACAAAGTAGTCAATAGCTTGGGTTCAGTAATAATTGTAATGTTTCGGGAAAAAAATTCTTATGCTCACCAACGGTGCATTTAAGGCAAAAAATGCATATCTTCATCAGTATTTTTTTATCCAATACAACTATCTGAACATTCTTAAATCAAGATACATTTACTTGGGATGCAAAATGAAGATATAAAGTTTCATGAAACTGAACTAAATGAAGTAAGCTTATGCTTAAAACAAGAATAACGTCTTGGTTACGTATGTAACCCTCGTTCCCTGAAGGAGGGAACGGAGACGTCACGTCCTAATTCGTCCGTCATCGACGTGACTTCGAAAGTGACCGACTGAAAGGGAACCATCTGCTTATATGGGTCAGAAATATAATCTTGCTTCCCTTTGAATTAAGGTTATTTTTCTGCATTGGCAGATATTTGTTCTTGTTATAATCATAAACTGACTACATTTTTCAGAAAATAAGACTTTTCTTATCTTCTTATCTTAGGTCATTTTATGTCTCCAAATGTATCTTGATTTAAAAGTCTTTAGATATTTACACTGGAAAACAAGACAAAAATACACAGAAAGAACATTTTTTGCAGTGTAATCAGAAGTTACAGTAGAAGTTACTTTCATATTCTAGTTTTTTTTAAATAAATAAAAAATAGAGATCTGTAGGAAATTGCATTTTCAAACTTTGAAGCATTGTTAATACAATGCATTTACATTTAGATTTACATTTCCTTTCAGTTTATCCCTTAAACTTTCTTTACATGGTCTAAAAAGGTCTTTAACAAGTGTTAAATTTAACTTCATAACGCCTGCAGAAACCCTGTCAAGAAACATTTCTTATTATTAATGTTGAAAACAGTTATGCTGCATAATATTTTTGTGAAAACCATTATACTTTTTTCCTGGATTCTTTGATGAGTAGAAAGTTTAAAAGAACAGCATTTATTTAAAATAGAAAATTTTCATTAACATTATAAATGTTTTTACTGTCATTTTAATTCATCTTAAATTTCTACCTTATCTAACCCTTAAAAAGGACTTTTGTTGATGTCAGGTTTATTCAGCAATAATATATTTATCATAATTTTTATAATATTATTAATAATAATCTTTTTCATTTTGAAAAAAAAGTAGCTAATAAGCTAAATTTGATGTTGAGCAAATTTTCAACTATTTGACAAAACATTTTTATATAATTTTGAAGCACTCTTGATCTTGCAATCATTTCACATGGTACTGACATGGTCTATAGTGATTAGATGATAAATGTATGAGGTTATGTCAGCTTAATGACTTAGTGTCACTTTTATATTCATGCATTATAAACTGCAACCCATTTCATTTTTTTTGTATCATGAGTGTGATACATGTAATATTGTTTTATTTTGCTCATTTTATTAAACTCTTAATAGCAAAACCTTCAGCCATAATGTGTTAGCAGATCATGTCTACATAAAAAATGATTTCAGTCTTCCTTTACTCCTAATTAAACCTAGAAACGGTCTCTTGATGAATCCTAAGGGTTTTCAAACTGTCCACAGTTTTGTATGATGTACTAAACACAAGGACATTTCTTGGTTGCATTTAATTATAGAATCATGTTATTTTTGGAATATATTAGACATTGAGCCAAACTGTCCAATATACTGAATCTTTAAAAAAAAAAATGTTTAGCTATCAGATTATATAACTTATGATTACAATTAGAGCAATGTTTTTTTTTTTTTTGGTAGAGAAAATAAGGATCTTGGGGTAACAGCGTTAAACCTGAACAGATACATTTACTAGTAGTGGGGATTTTGATTCATCCTAGTAACTCAAATCTTTTGATTCTTTTCACCAGGTTTGCTTAAATTTTAATTTACATTGCACTAAATGCAACAAATCAAATAATAATGTCCAAAAGACACTTCTGAGTTGTTGAATCAATTTTTTAACAGTTTATACATAGTTATGCATTGTTTTTATACATAGTTATATTAAATATAGTATATATTATAGTTTATATAGTTATGGAAAATGTTTGTAGCATCATCACTTTTAAATCATTACTTTCTAACACTTACAGCCCAGGAGATCTGGCTTGCTTTAATCTTGGGGTTGATGGATGGAGTTTAGTCATCGGTTTTACTGAAGAAACAACTCTCAGATGATGTACAAAGTCCAATGTTTGTATTTACAGTCAAGTATTTCATGCTTAAAAGCACACTTTAGATGTTAGCAGCATTTTCTGGAGCGAGAATAAAGTACTGTACGTCACCTCTGATCCCCAAACAATGGAGGCTGAAATAGAGTTTGCTGTTTCTATTAATGCCCGTGCTACCGCCGGACCTGTCATCATCTTACACCAGTTAAAAAGACAGATTACACTTAAAGAAAAATACAAACTAATATCCTTAATTGCCATATTAGCGGCTTTTCAGCAAGGTAATATAATGATAACACCATTTCAAAATGAAATATTAATCAGCAAGGTAACACTCCAAAGAGAAAGGAAAAATTGAAATCGCATCATATGACCCATTTAATGATTACAAGCAAACATTAATAAAGCATTAATGAGAAATAATAGTAATTTTGTTAGGTTTAAAATATCTAAACATCACAGCCGTATATATATGTGTGTGTATATATATGTAGCGATACCAGTACAATATCTCACAGTTCTCAACCAATCAGATTTGAGACCCAGAACGAACTGTATATATATATATATATATATATCGTTTTTTATGTCAGCAGAGGCTGTCTGACTATACATTAACTTTATTTTTGCTCTCCTGTAATAGGATTCTAACAGCAACTTAATGCATGGATGTATATAGGCTCAGCACACAAAGCTTGAGCAAGATTGAGTGAGATGTTATCTTCACTGTAGATCTTACTGGCTGGAGATTTCATGTGAACCCTCCCTCGCAGCCTCTACTGGAGTTCTGGAGCAAAAGGCTGCCCCCCAATGGTGCAGATTTTCACTGCCACACACACACACACACACACACACACACAC
>NW_015549566.1:809585-821273 GCF_001515605.1 Sinocyclocheilus anshuiensis | reverse complement strand
AAATATTTATTTGATCCCCTGCTGATTTTGTAAGTTTGCCCACTTACAAAGAAATGAAGGGTCTGTAATTTTTATGGTAGGTTTATTTTAACGGATAGAGACAGAATATCAACCGAAAAATCCAGAAAAAACACCTTATATAAAGGTTAGAGATTGATTTGCATTTCAGTGAGTGAAATAAGTATTTGATCCCCTACAAGCCAGCAAGAATTCTGGCTCCCACAGATTGGTTATGTGCCCATGTGGAATACAGATTAGTCCTGCCACTTTAAGTTACTCCTAATGTCAGCTCGTTAGGTGTATAAAAGATGCCTGTCCACACAATCTGTATCTTCCATTCCAACCTCTCCCACCACCATGGGCAAGACCAAAGAGCTGTCAAAGGATGTCAGAGTCAATATTGTAGATCTGCACAATGCTGGAATGGGCTACAAGACCATCAGCAAGAAGCTTGGTGAGAAGGAGACACAACTGTTGGTGCGATTATTCAGAAATGGAAGAAATACAAAATAGCCATCAATCGGCCTCGGTCTGGAACTCCGTGCAAGATCTCGCCTCATGGGGCAAGGATGATCATGAGAAAGGTGAGGGATCAGCCCCGAACTACACGGGAGGAGCTTGTTAATGATCTTAAGGCAGTTGGGACCACAGTCACCAAGCAAACCATTGGTAACACATTATGCCGCAATGGACTGAAATCCTGCAGAGCCTGCAAGGTTCCCCTGCTCAAGAAGGCACATGTACAAGCCCGTTTAAAGTTTGCCAATGAACATCTAAGGGAACATCTACAGGACGACTTCACCGCATTGAGTGGCAAATGGACAGGGCCATGTACTGTAAAATCTTGGATGAGAACCTCCTTCCCTCAGCCAGAACACTGAACAAAGGAGTGGCTCAAGAAGAAGCACATTAAGGTCATGGAGTGGCCTAGCCAGTCTCCAGACCTCAATCCTATAGAAAATCTGTGGAGGGAGCTGAAACTTCAAGCTGCCAAAATCCCTCCTGAGATGTGTGCAAACCTGGTGACCGACTACAAAAAACGTCTTACCTCTGTGTTTGCCAACAAGGGTTTCTGCACCAAGTACTAAGTCATGTTTTGCTTGGGGATCAAATACTTATTTCACTCACTGAATGCAAATCAATTTCTAACCTTTATATAAGGTGTTTTTTCTGGATTTTTTTGGTTGGTATTCTGTCTCTATCCATTAAAATAAACCTACCATAAAAATTACAGACCCTTAATTTTTTTGTAAGTGGGCAAACTTACAAAATCAGCAGGGGATAAAATAAATATTTTCCCCACTGTACACACTGAAACCGACAGCTGTACATTGCTTAGCATCTGATTCTAATACCCCTTCCAGGGTTTATGTATAATCTGAAAATGTAGTCTTTGATGTTGCTTTATTTCCCATCTTCCCATTAATTTATTTTTTCATATCTCCGCGGCAATACAACTGCGATGACGTGTCTCTTTTTCGTGTGCCTTTAGTCGGCCAGGAGGGTCTGTGTGCTGCATAATGTCAGCCTTGAAGCACAAATCCAAAGAATATCAGAGAACGGAGAGGGTCCAGAGCACAGAGGTTTGTAGTTCTCTGCACCTCTCCTTGCTAATCGCTGCCAAAGGAAAAGAGCTGTGACAAACAAACGGCTTTTTCAGCTCACATTCACAAATGTTCGTTTACCCTCTCTTCTATTATGAAAGCTCTCGAAAAGCTTCATGGACATGCTGCCTCACTCTTGTGCTGACATTCTAAAATACACAGGTTTAACCTAATCAAAATGCTTTGTGTCTGCCTCATCAGCTTAATATCATTTGGCCTATTGCATTTGGTAATTGTGAGACTATGCAAGGCTCTGAAGTATATGCTCTCAGGGCAAAGAATACTTACGATATGATCATCTTAGTCTCACAAGGTCTCCTATATTGATCTATTTCCTTTTTAAACTGAAAATTCGAGCAGGGCATATTAAAGTTTTTTTTATTATTATTTATTTATTTTTGAAAACAGCCAGTAGACTTCAAATAAGTCAGCCATGAGCATGATTTGCAACTTGCTAGTCAGTGGTGAATGTTATTAGGGGGAGGGGCATTCTGAGAGAGAGCATTTGATTGGACAAAAATATGTGTAGTGCAGGATGAGTCATCAATATTTTTGCTTTTCACTAGAAGAAAAAGAGATATAGGATTACACTAGCTTTGTAGACTCAAAGCTAACACATACAGACTAAAAGCCACAAAACTCTCATTTTAATTTTATGGGGTCTTGATATACTACGTAATTACTCAAGTTGATAGTACGTAATGAGTATTATTGTAGTCACGTATTATAAGTATCACTAAATCAAGGGTTTATGTGGATCCTAAAGAAGCACCTCTTCCCTCGCTCAAAGTCCTCATTAGAACTTCAACCACAATGTTTGTTACGCAAGGTATGAAGCACTATAATTACACTGCTTTGCTAATGGCCTTATATTTTACTTCTCAGGAGACACGTCTGCTAAACATAGCTGAAGTCATAATCTTACAGTGAGCACTTAGCAGTCTCTACAGCAGGAATGACTGGATTCAGTGTTTGAAATACTCTACAATTTTGCCGGGGTGGGCTCATAAACAGTGTATGGATTGCCATGAGAAAAAAAATGCCATATCCTCTTAAAGTAAAAAAAAATCACAATTGTCTGGTTGTTCCAAAAGCCCACACAGTGAACAAGTGCTGATCTCATTCAATATTTTTACAAGCAAACAATATAAAAAACTGTGACATTTAAAGAGCTGAGATTTTACCTTGAATATCAAGTGTAATAAGCAGACACGGTATATACATGCACACAATTACACAAGCACACTAAATACCTGGAAAATCATAGTATATTTGCTTTATTTCCCAGAGTCCTTTGCATGGTTGCAGGGAGTAGCTGTGCCTTTACCTGACCTGTTCTTCAATCTCCTGACAGCTGTCAATCTGTTTAACTCTTTTGTCACATGGAGTTGTCTTGAATGCATGTGTGCATGAACAGCTTTTTTTCCATGCACTTTCTGTTTGCATTACCCACCATGCATCAAATATGCTTTAATATGCTTTGCTAGGTCTTTAGCATGCATGTGTAATTGTGTGCACGTATATATGCATGTGCGCGTGTCTGCTCGCTATAGGCTCTAGGCAGCAGCCGGCGCAGTCAAAGGCGGTCTAATATTAGCACCTCACTGATGGCTTGCTGTATCTGGACGAAAGAAGGTGATAAATGAGGATAACAGTGGTGGGGCCATGGAGCCGAGGGGGAAATTTAAAAGGGATAGCATCTCCGTTTTACAGCCGAAAAGCCTACATGCATGTCCCGTCTGCATCAGAAAGGATATAATGCTCAATCTACATGTGACACCTAGAGATTAGCCAGAGACTACGAGATCATGAAGCAAGTGAAGGAAAGAGAGGAAGAGGGCAGTATGGTGCTGGTTTGCTTTCACTCCACTCCGGTCGCTGATTTGATCCCATGCAGTGTTGTCCGTCGCTAGCCTCCCTACCTGCTCAGCTCGGGCTGCTCACCCCCCTTGCTCTGCCCAAGCCTGGGGGAGCCAGTGGAGATTAAATGTAGCCTCTATAAGCCAAGCACATCATGTAGCTGTGTTTCTAGGGCCTCTCTCTCGCTCTGTCTTTCTCCCTCACTTTCATTCTCTTTTTAAAGGATAGTGTTTATGATGCCGGGCATGTGATAGAGAAATTCCAGAATGTCAATGTCACTGGAAATACCAAATGTAGGAATATTTTACACGTAAAAATTACAAAAAAAAAAAAAAATCAGAGCATGAAAATCTATGCCTTTTTCGACACTATTTCTCTTTCTCCACCAACATCCTCCCCCCTTTGGGTTGATACTGAGGAGAAGTGGGCCTCTGGCTTTAAATGATCACAGCTGTGCGAGCAAATTAATGGATGATATTTCTCTGTTTCCCCCCCTTTCTACAACTTTTTTCAACATGGATTTATAAAGAGGGAAAGAGGGACCAGGGGTGTCACGCTTCTACGTTTTCCCCCTCCTCTTTCCAATTTTGCATGCATCTCAGTCTGCTCAACTCAGAGAGAGGAAGAGTGTTTTTGTGTGTCCTGAGAGAGAGAGAGCGAGAGCGAGAGAGATGGCAAGGGAGGGAGAAAATGAAATGTAAGACAGATACGGAGAGGGAAAGAGAAGAAGGGGGTGTGGAGAGAGCAAGCTAGCGAGTGTAGAGAGCCAGTAACATGGTGCATTGATGCATTGCTGCGTCTCAGGCATGCTCTTTCGGCAGGACATAGCCCAGGGTTTTTGGCTGCGGCAGGCTGCCTGTTTTCCAACATCCAATCGAGCCAAACCTGGAATAGGGATATACGTGTGAACGGAGTTGCCACGGATGAGCAGCGATGGACGAGTGAGGTGGCGAGTCTCTGTACTGTGTGTGTTCACCCCCTCCTCTCCTGAGATCCAGCAGACAGGCATGATTTGCTGGTGGTGTGGCCCTGGCTGCTGCTCGGACTGTCTCTCATCCTCAGTGCCACATCACACCACCCTTTGGCTTTTTCTCATCGGCACACTCTCCACCTCTGCGGCTTTTGTCGGCAAGCTGTAATATGGACGTACGGACCTTTGCTTTAATATTACCATCCATCCATCTCCTCTCCTGTCCACCTCTCCTCTCTTTCATTCTTCCTCTTTCGTTTCACACGAACAGCCTTCCAGTCAACATGACTGTATGACTCTCCCTTTTTCTAGCCTATCAAATCTGCATGATTTTGTCAGCAGGTCTAGCAACAAAAGTTGAAATCTGAGATTTCTCTCTCTTTCTTTCTCTCACCCACTTTCTTTGTCGAGCAGGCTGCGAGAGAACTGTGATCGGCTTCATCCTCATCCTCGCACCAGGGTGAGTTTAAAACCATTTTCTGCTTCTCCCCACCCACAGCTGTAGCATCTGTTAGTGTCTTCATTACCTTTGTCTGAAGCTGCTTGTATTGGGCTTGCCAGTTAGCAGTAAGCTAAATTTTCTTGTATTATCTTGTATTAGCACTTCATGGTTTAGGTAATGTTACAGTTCAGTGGTTTAGACTAACCAGTGATGTGCGTCGGGGACGCCAGTAGTAAGTCGCAGCACCTAGACAGAGAGCTTTTTTATGATTAGGGTTGAATGCTTGTGAAGAGAGCTTAGCGAGACAAGAGCTGGTGAAGAGTTTACCTGGAGCCAGGGGCATTTTTTCAAAGTGCCGTATTGTTCGATGTTAGAGACTGAGTGGGGGTGTTGGGGAAAGAGAGTGAGAGAGCTTGTGGGGGGAGGGAGAGATGGGTCAATGTTGTGTCTAGCTGAAGGTTGCACTTGTGTCACAGACAGACAGACAAACAAGTGTCGGGGGGATTGGGGGGGATGCACAAAAGCTGTGAGTAGATGGGCCTTTTATAGCCACATCATTTTTCAATTGTTGTTATTGTGGGACACATCAATGTGCTCGAATTTTGTTACAGGTCGGTAGTCGGTCTGCAAATGTGCCTCTCACAATCCCTGAGACCCTAACTTGTGACGTTTTCCTGTTATGTGCACGGGTTAGGTTCTTGGGAGCTGAGAGGGGCGCTCTGTCATCAGCCCGTCGGCGTCGGAAACAAAGACATTTTAGTCAACAGTGAAGCACAACTGTGAGAGGAGAGAGGACGCAGCTAGCCGTGTGTATAAAGGGACAGTGTGCATGGGGGGGGGCATTGAAGAAATGCCGGCATACAGGTCATGTGATGCACTAGTGGGTAGGATCAGCTGAGGATTCATTGTTGGAGGGATAAGGTTAGAAAGAGGACATCTGATTCCTTTGTATTTCTTGAGTTTAATTTCAGATGCTGCCAGGCCAGGGCCTTGAACACATGTTAAAGGGATAAAATGAAAACTCTGTCATCATTTAGTCACCCTTATGTTGTTCTAAGTCCGTGTGATTTTTCAGTGGAACACAAACGAGGATATTTTGAGAAATGTCTCTCCACACAGTGGAAGTCAATGGGAACCAAGACTGTACCAACATTCTTCAAAATATCTTCTTTTGTGTTCCACAGGAGAAAATCATATAGGTCTGGAACGATATGAGGGTGAGTAAATGATGATAGAACTTTTGGGTGAACTATCCAACCAATATCTTACATTTATCCCCATTCAATTCCACATCTCTTTTCATTTGAGAGCAGCACAAAGTACTATGGAGAGCATCATGCTAAAGGCTCGGTACACTTGTGTTTGACCTCAGAGAGCCCTCAACTGCTCACTTTGTAGATGTGAACGTCATCTTTTTAATGTGTGCTGAGTCATATGTGTGTTTGTGTGTGTGTTAAGTCCCTCATGCTATGTGGTGTGGCTTTAGCATGTAGCATGGCTATTGTGGTATGCAAGTGCTGACAGGGCCTTACTTTTTTGGTTGTTGGCTAACCTAGATGTATATCCCTTAAGGCACTGGACCTTAAAGATTTGCAACTGAAAGACCACCAGAGACCCCTACTACCAATTAATTAAATTTGGTGAGAAGCATTGTGTTATGAGCACAAATGTCGAGAGATGGGGTTGTCGAGAGTTCACCCACGCTCTTTCGTGGTTCGTTCCATTTCCGTAGTGTGTTAGTGCACCATTTGTCCACTCTTGTCTGACTGCTGTTTAAAATGACATTGCGGCAACATTTCAACAAAGGAATGACGCAAAATGAGGCCAAAGAGTATTTATTGCAGACTCTACACAAACACCTTTACAGTCTAAGACCTTTTTTAGCATTTAGAGAGACAGTGAGAGGCTGCTTAATGAGATAACGGCTTGCCTACAGTTCATGGATGGTGCATTGCTGCATTTAAGGCATCAGCCGCTGCATCGTACGTATAATGCATGGTGCCATCACGCCCACATCCCTGTCTGTCTTTCACTCTCTACCCACCATTACTCCCACAGGCTGTCTCTCTACCTCTCTCTATATATTGGTACCCACTGTCGCATTCAAAGAAAACTCTCTTCATCACAAACCTTGTCGCTGCTATTGCAGACATCGAACGCTTTGGGGTTTGAGGTGTGATATGTGATACTTTGTCTTGGTACATGTCCAGGTAGCCATGCTCTTGCTCTCTAAGAGGATTTGTCTGGTACACTCTGCTTAGATTGCTTGCTGAATTTCCGATGGAAATCATCAACCTTTCGCACACATTTCTGAGGCTTTCCAAATGAAAATGAAAGGCTCGCAGTAGCTGGTCCCCTTTATGGCATAGCGTGGCTTAATATTGCTTTACCCCTGTCTCTGCAGTGCTGTGCTCTGGAGTCTAGGGTGCAGCTCTATTGTTCACTCCTGTCTTTCTGCGCTCACGTTGCACTCCACTGGCACTGGGACAGCTTCCCCGAGCCTGGCCCACTTTTAAGGTGGACCGATAAACATGGAGGAAGCCATACAATCACGTTTAAGGCGGACTGCGACAGGTTTACTGGCTTGGAACAAAGGCTGCCGCAGTGAGGAAGGTTGTGCAGGTGGAGTGTTAGACAGCGCCAGGGTGGGTAACGCCCATGGCTAAGCAGCACCGAGCCGTCTCTTCCAGAGCCATCCAGTCGGGTCCATTTGATCTGCTGAGGCTTCATATCCATCGTCCCACCATAAGAGTGTCCGTAGACATCCTTCTGAAATGCTAAAGCACCTCAGGTCTAAAATTAGTGCAAAGGCAGCCCTTTTGATGGAAAGAGATTATTAATTAGTATTGAACTGTGGAGGTTAAAAGTTGCGTATGTGAAGTCGGTTGGTATAGTGACTGTTGCTTCTACAACCAGCCAACAACGATTACTCTGATTGGGTTTTCATGAAAAAGAGTCCGGACTCATGATGGTGACCACATGCTAGTGTGATTGTTTATCACAGTGTTCATTCATTTTTTTTTTAAATAAATCATGGCAATATTTTCCATGCCCACAGGTGGTGTTGCTCAGTATTTGGTTGACATATAAATGGAAGGAGAAACTGATCCAAATTCTATCCTGAGACCTAAAATAATGATTCTACAGTGCTCATTAATGTAATAGAGGTTGTGGCTGAATGGCTGCCTACTGAGCAGTCACATGGAGAAGGTATGTACTTGTCCATGCTCTCCATTGTTCTATTGGACTCTCTGAAGGCAATGGGCAGACTGAATGTACATGTATAATCAGTAGTGAAGGATGCATTTCAGTGATTCTTAAGTGAACATGCAATAGATGATCATGTGTGTGTCTGTCATACCTTCATCCACATGCAACATTCCTGAATACTTTCCCCCTTGGGACAAGGGTAGACTACAGCTAGTGCACTGATGCTAAAGAGCACAGCTGTGTGTGTGTAGAGAGAGAGAGAGAGTAATCATAGTAACAATATATCAGCCAGTCTGAAAAACTGACCAATATTTGACCATTTTGACATTATCGGCATCAGCTTTCTGAGGAACAGTAGTGGTACATTTACAATTAGTCATTTAGCAGATGATTTTATCTGTGTCAATTCCAAAATCAACCAATAGCCCTATCAATAACATTTTCTATTTCAGTTATTTTATTGAATATTTGTTAAATACTGTGTACTTATTGTATGTCTTATTAAACATCAAGTTGTTTTATGCATATATCAGCATTATATTGGCTACCCCTCTAGGTATCAGCACTGGTCCATATCGTTTGACCACTAGTGTACCTGTATGATGGAGAATGCCTGCATCTAAGTAAGTCCATAGTAGCGGCACAGGCTCAGCTGCTTACTTCCTTTCATAATGAGCATCGAGAGAGTTTGCTATTTGCATGGCCATCTGCGCAGACAGGCAGGCAGGCTGGCTCCTCGGACCTCAGTACCAGTTAGAGCAGCTTAAGGATTAACAGCACAGGCATAGAAAGATTAATCAGCTCACAGGCCTAACCTAATTAAGCCAGTGGGGAAATGTCACCAGTGTATATCAACAAGCCTTTCTCTTTCTCTCGGCCCTGCCCAGCTCAGGAATGCACGGATAGGTCAGCCCTCTCATCCTCTGTCCCGGACTATCCGTGGAGCTCACCGAGCAGAACAGTATTCCTTTCACTGCACTCAGGTCAGTTGGAAATCCCCTTGGTTACAGTGGGAATGTGCTGTTGGGTCGGACCTGTTCTGACTCATCTCACCTGGCTTTACTGAACTCAGTAGCTGCGGTGGCTAATGGTGTGAGATTACCTGTGTTACATTCGTATTCATTAACTTTTAGCCAGTTAGTTATTTTTTGAGTTACTGATTAAACTTCTTGAATAACTGATTAAACTTAAATGGATGTAGGAAAGATCTGAAAAATGGCTGGGACACAGAATTTACTTCTAGGATTTGAATTTGACCTAGGAGACTGGGTCATGAATATTAATTAGGTGATGTAACATTCCAGCCATATTAGGATTACTGCTTCCCAGTTGCACTTCTGCTCAACTGCCGAGGTCGTTTTATGTGTCTGGCTGCATTGTTTTGTTTCCACTGTGACCAAACAAAACATAAAATGACAAGCTCTTAAAATTTGATTATTGCTCTAAAAGTGGATGGGGACAAATTGAGAAATTTCTAAAAGTGGAAGAACATTAAACTGTAGCAGCTGAATCCGTGTATCATTCGATCATTCGTTTTTTGAAAGGGGCGTTTAATTCCCGCCCACGTGTAGAAATCGAATATTCAAGCTGTTTATTCATTTTTCCACCCATGAACGAAAAACGAAAATTTAAGCTGAATTCTCGTTTTTCGTTTTTTGGAAAAAAAAACAAAAAAACGAAAAGCCGTTTCCTCATTTTTCTACTTTCAATATTAAATCAAAAAACGAATGATCGAATGATACACGGATTCAGCTGAACTTAAGGTTGCCAAAATTATGCAGTTAATTTGTTGATCTGATCTGAAACTTTTTGAGTAATGTTATTAGTGGAATGCCCTATCATAACTGTATAGTGATTATCATTGATATAATCAATAAAACACTACCATTCAAAGGTCTGGGGTCGGTAAGATTTTAAAAATTACATTTCTTTAAATGAAAGAAGTTTCTTATTGCTCACCAAGGCTGCATTTATTTGAATGAAAATACAGTAAAACAGTAATATTGTGACATTTAAAATAACTATTTTCTATTTTAATATATTTTAAAATGTAATTTATTCCTGTGATGCAAAGCTGAATTTTCAGCAGCCATTACTCCAGTCTTTAGTGTCACATGATCCTTCAGAATCATTTTCATATGCTGACTTGCTACTAAAGAAACATTTCTCATAATTATCAATGTTAAAAACAGTTATAACATTTGGTTGAAATAGAAATCTTTTGTAACAATAAATTGTCACTACTTGTAAATTACTGTCACTTTTGATCAGTTAAATGCATCCTTGCTGAATAAAATGATTAACTTCTTACAAAAACAACAACAACAAAAAATCTTACCAACCTCAAACTTTTTAATGACGGCATACATTTAACATGAGTGTGTTGATGATTGGGGTGAAATAAGCAAACTGTCATTTATTACCCTCATTCGTTTTTTTAAATTTTGCACTCAATCAGAATTTCTAAGCATGATAATCAATCTTCGCCTCTGTGGACGTAATTCTTTCAGTAATCACGCTTGGTGACTGATTCATTTGTCATTAATAAACATTGTCTCTTTTGGCTGTGGCCCTGTTCCCTCGGGAGCCAGGAATTGTGTCGCTGTGGTGACTGTTGTCAGTGCAATTTGCCTGAAAGTGGTTGGTTTTTTTCTCAGCGATTTGCCAGGGGCAGCTAGTGGCCAGGTCTCCGAGTGCCGAGAAAAGCATGGTGGCAGCTCTGTCTCTCACTCTGTCATCATCAGCACTGCATGCGTGTGTGTGTGTGCTGCCATCAAACGATGCACAAAGGAACATTCAAATCATGTTTCTCACACTTCCACAAGCACCTTGAGGAAATAATGGCCCCAGTGCTGTAAAGGGCAATGCTCATTGGTAACGGGTATTACCGATTGCCAGAGCTGTATCCTAAAGCCTCCCCAATTATATGGCACATGTCATACAAAGCCTTCATACACATTGGAAGTCTACGCATATTATAAATGTGTCCAACTGTCAAACGTATTAATTCCTTGCTGCAGTGCGATCATGCCCACGTATTATGATGTTTGGCACAGCATGAGATGCTTTTTGTTATTTTGTTGTTTCAGGACACGGTTCAGTCTCTCATATCTCAATCTCATTTGATGTTGAATTAGTTTGGCATCAGCTTCACATAACCTTCTAGGATTGGAGCTGCCGTGCTGCTATGGCCAGAATATTGATAACAGATGTTCAAATGCCTTATCAGATCATTGTTTGCATGCCAAAGTAATCTCTCATTATTATTTGAGTTATTGTTATTATAAGCTGTTGTTTTTGTTTGTGTGCTTGTATTTTTTTTATTTCAGTTTATTAAAGATTAACAAGGGGGATTTTCAATTTATTGATGCTTTATTGAAGCCGTATTGTTTAATAAATGGATGTTTTAGATATTTTTAAAATGCATTTTGTCAAAAATATACGGAGGAGGATATTATATTATATTATATTATTATATACATATTAAAAAATTTGAAATGGCAAAACACAGCTAAATTACAAAAACTAATTATATTATATTATATTATATTATATTATATTATATTATATTATATTATATTATATTATATTATATTATATTA
>NW_015549566.1:785194-809548 GCF_001515605.1 Sinocyclocheilus anshuiensis | reverse complement strand
AACAGTTGGGTTAGTCCATATTTGACCCAACATTGGGTTGAAACAACCCAGCATTTTTTAGAGTGTAGGCTGGCATTTTTCTATAGATGTTTGAATGTGAAATTAAAACATAAAATCACCTTTCATTTATAAAAGGTGCATCATATAGTACCTTTTTTTGACTTGATTCATTTATTGTCAAGAGCCTTTTTGAATTTACCTGAGCATGTTACATTTTATTTAAATTTAGTTTACTTTTTTCTTATTAAAAACAAAAATGACATGCACTTTTTCAGCTACAGGATTGAGAGGGTGGCGTTGTTTAAAAGGAGAGCGGCACAGGGAGAGATGGTGGGTGCTGTGGAGGCAGACTGTCACTTGTCTGTGTTTGTGACTATTGACTAACCTGAAGAGAGACAGAGGGCAAGCTGGGTGTGAGCCATCGGCCTCAGACTGTCCTTCCTGTCCTCTGCTTAGAAAACATGTCAGACGTGCATCCAGAGATGCCTGCTTTGGATGGACAGCACGTCTTCTCCTTTCCTCAACCTCCAGGACAACATACATAATACACAGTGCTGGCTTGTCCTGATGTTAAGAAAAACCAATGCAACCGAGAAAAAAAAAACAGAGAGATAAAATAAAGCTTTTCAGTGAATGATCTCTAGAGGTTTGAAACTTAGACTGCCTTTTCAAACACTGCCCTAATGACAAATTGAACATTTTAAATCAGCTTTAAAGAAAACCAGGGTTAGTTGTCATGCATTTCACCTTAGTGAATATTTTGTTTTTGAAAATAATTTTCTGTTTAGACACATACAGACAGTCTTGGCTAAGAAAACACTTTTGAACATCTCTTCTAATATTGCCCAGGAAAGCTCCAGCTCTTTGACATTAAGCAGGACATGTTGTCACACTATACATATATTGGTGAGTTGCCATTAAACATCTTATTATTAGCTTTTCAGCTAAATGTAAACACTAAAATGATTATGAAACAAACAAGTCATGAAACAAAAATGTAAAGGTTAAAGTATAAAAATATCATAACATTTTTATGGGCAAAATATATTGACAAATTAACAAATTATGTAAGTGCAAAACATTTAAAAAACATGCCATTTATGAAAATAAATTTGTTTTAAAAACACAGTTTAACCTTTCAGTTTAAATCTGAAGCTATTATATAGCTAACACTTGGTATTCACTTATTGTACGAATTAAAATATGAATTTTTAATTAGCATTGCAGAAATTAAGACCGTTTCGAGAAAAAACTAATGTTGGAAACCAACATAAAATCTCTGCTAGGAATAAAATATGTTTGTGTAATTGTACTTTTAACTCCAAATCTCATTGTTACTGGTCTATTGTACAACTTCTCCATGTGACAATTAGCTGAATGGTATCCCTTTTTTGAATGGTTATGTTCACAGTACTAATGTTCCAAAGCATTTTTAAATTTTTTAAAGACATGAATCTCAGGTTTGTCGTCAGTGGTGGAGGTGTGTGTATGTGTTTGAGGTTTAAAGTGCAGTTGCAGGTTGCAGTGAAGATGTGTGTGAGGGGAATGGTGAGATGGCTCAGGGTCTAAGCCTGCTCTTAGTCTGTCATCTCAGTCAGGAAAGCCTCTGCAGAATATCCTGGAGCTGACAGCAACCAAAATAGAATGAGCCTGATTCTCTCTTTTTTGTGTCTGTGTGCACACGCTGCCCTTTTTCTTAGTCTCTGTCTGTCAGTCTCGTTTTCTCCCACTCAGTTTCCCTACTGCAGTCATTTTTGTTTTATTCGTACACTCTCCGAATACTATCCTCGCATGGCTATAAATAAATAAAAATCAACGTAAAAGAAATAAACGATGAAATACTTCAGCTTTCTGTGGCTTCTGTTTTCTTGGCTCACAAGGATGAGTAAAGGCAGGTTAACGGGGACAGTGGGCCCAAAGCCATGGGGGAAGGGCTTTTTTCATGCAGGCTATAGCAATACTATCCATTTCAAATTTCCTGCTTCATAATCATCATCTCCTTTGAGGGTATTTAAAGAAGCTTTATAATACAGAACACGTTTGGACTCAAGAACATGTGTCAAGACAAGTATTTTAGATAGAAGCATTATTCAAGAAAAGTTGCAACCATTTCAAAGTTTAAGATTTGAATAAGTTAATGAATTTGTATTAATGATCAACTAAATTAAACATTTTTAATTTTAATATATTCAGAAATCTGTAAGAATTTACATTAGAAATTTGTATCAATTAACAGCAATTACAAAAGAAAATTGCCCATTTACAGTTCTTATCATATAATTTGAATAAATCAATAGTTTATTTTCTAAATGTAATCATGCTGATGGACCACATCCACAGAGGTTTTAAAATGCATTCAGACGTTTAAAAACTGATGAATGTCTTTCTGTTTTGCAAAGCATTTCACAAAAAATTTGTTAGGTTGCTTGGACACTTTCATCCCTCAACGTTCAGTATACCTAAGCAATTATGATTTTTAAGACAGCATATTTATTTGAGCGATAATGAGGATAATGGGCTGTTTTCCGTTTGTGCTGACTCGAGTTTTCAGTCTTTGTTTTAGTTTAATGTGTTCTGTTTGTTTGTGGTCAATTCCAGGGCACTTTTGTTTTCTTTCAGTGGGGGTAATAAACCCGTAACGCTGTCGGCCACATTCATTTAGTTTTAATATCCTCCGCTTCTCATTTTTCGTTACTAATCATTATTGATGTTGCTTTGATCCTCAGCAACTGGTTTGTTTTGTGACTTCTGAAGAGCCCTGCGTATGTTAGCAGGAATCCACAGCACTCTGTATCTATTTCTAATTATTTATCGCTTTTATTCGCCACTTTAATAGCAAGGATATTTTCAGTGTGTTGCTATAGAAACTATATAACAGTTATCTGTGTAATTTTTCACCTGGGTTTTTTTTAAGCATATTTGTGAGTGGAAGAATATACTTTCTGTCAGCCTTGAGGAAAACGGTGGTCAACTATTTTTTTGTCTGTATGTAAAAGTTTCAGTACAACTTTAACTGTGTTTTCCCCCTTTTCTCTCTTGCAGTACATAACAAATCATCAAAGCTGGGATTAAAATTTTGTGAAGGAGCAGCTTTGACTGCTGGAAGACTTAAGCGTATTAGCTTTAAAACCAAGATGTATGGCAGACTTCAAAGATGTTTTAATCTGTCAGTAGGCATGTTCTTGCACAGGCTAGTTATATTAGGACATAGTGTTTCTTCTGCCTGCAATCAATGGCTTCTTCGGCTAGACCCAGCCTGATGTTGATGTTAACCTGTTATTAAACAGCTGCACTTCCTCTAGATTGTTTCCTCTTGTTTCCTTTAGAGTCGTCTTTAGAGGCACGACGTGTACTGATTGTAAATACTGACTTGTCATGTAACTTTGATAAAGATTTTATGATTTAATGCTCACAACTGCACTTCTATTCATGCTCCCGAAATGTAGTTGGACACTTAAGTCACACTTAAAAATGTAAATTTCTTTGCATTATATCAGTATATATCAAACCAAGTGTCATTTGTTTTACAGAAAGACAGCACAAACACACTTTTTGAGCAAAATATTTCACAAAAAGAGTTTTGTTGGGTTGTTTGGACACTCTCTGTAACATTAGTAACGTTAGTGTAACATGTTCATTGATAATTGGACGAATTACAGCTGTGTTTACTCTGATTGGACACATGTAGTTGATATGATGTCTAACAGGTTCAGCAGTATCTTGTGGTGTGGCATGCTAAAATTTATCTAAAGATATTTTAAAGCTATTTGTTTTTTCCACATCTTCTATGCGTTTTGTATAACCTTATTAATTGAAAGACTACAAACACTATAAAAAAATGATATGATCAGTAATTCATGGCAACTTATGTTTTTACATCAAATCATCAACTTTTTTTATAAGTTATATGAAGTTCGTTTAATGTAATTTAAGTTGAAATGACTTGTACAACCAAGCTTTACATTATTCTTAAAAATGTAAGGAAGCAACTACATTTTTTTATACAGTGAATATTGGAACTGTTAAGATTAATTTGTTGCACAGCAGAACAATTTAAAATAATTAACTATCAAAGGAAAATTGTGTTTAAAAAGTTGTGAAAACTAAAATAAATGGTGACCACAGGACTTGAAAAACATTTTCCCTAATACATTTATATAAATCTGAGACTTAAAAAGAAAAAACCTGTGTAAATATCCACACCTGTGAAATCATCATACATCCTAAATTAGTTGAAATAATATGCAATAACTAAAATAGCAGAAGTTATTTCTGGCGCTCTGGCATCATTGGTTTACAACTGCTACTTGGTTTGATATTTTTATGTAGCGCTGTGTCAATCAAAGTCTCATGTGTCCAAATCATTTCTGAGGACATTTTTTTAGGTTTATTTCTTGCAGAAAATTTCAACATTCCTACAAATACACAATCTGTCTGATACATGTGTAAGTTTGTTAAATTGACAAGAAAATGGTCATTTCAGGATTTACTCATCCAGGCTCAAACAGCATCCAGAACAGAGTAAAATCACCTGAATGCAGGCGCTATATCATCGTGATGACGTGGAAGATTGATTTATCCCAGAATAACCTGGATAAAAGGAGTATATAGCCAAAACTTAGAAGAGACTATTTTTAATTCAAGCGTGTTAATTGTAGTACTGTTTTTATTGTTACTTAAAACTACTGTTCACTAGTGATAAAGCTTTTATTTTTCACTTAAAATCTGTTTTTTATTACAAATTATATATCAGCCTAAGTATTTGAACATTAAAGCTGCAGTCCGTAACTTTTTTTGGTTAAAAATGATCCGAAATCAATATTTGAGCAAGTACATAACCAGCCAGTGTTCAAAACTATTGCCTTACTTTAGCCCGATGGACAACGGTTAGCTTATAATAATGTTTTCTAATTTGAGTGGTACGGGTAGGCTTTCGCGGGAAATTCGAGCATGGCACTGCGTCATTACGTCACGTCTGTAAACATAAAGAAGTTGTCCCGGCCAGTAGGCTATCGCATGTGAGGATCCTGAAGGTGGCCGATCGTTTATAGCCTTTTCTCACAGCAGCCAGAATAATGGCAGAGTCTTAACTTTGATAAAGAATATCTCTTTGGTTTTGAGACTTTAGTCTTTGCAACTTCAGGGATCTTATCTATGCACAATCAGCTTGTAACACTCCAAAGAGAAAGGAAAACTTGAAATCGCATCATATGACCCCTTTAAAGGTTTCATAATTTAGTGTCACACACTTTTTTTTTTATACTTTTTTTTAAATCCTACAATACTCTGTTTATTCCCAATTTTAAATTAAATGATAAATTCCAGTATATTAACTTTTATATCCCACTGTAATGAAAATTCTTGTTTTGATCCTGTTTTTCTTTCTCCTCATCACTTTGTCGGCTGTGTCTTTTTATGGATTGGCAAACCCTGTTCATATTAAGCATTAGGAACTATTTCTAGATGTGTACACACACACACACACACACACACTTACAATTGAATTTACCCTTTTCCAAACACGTTTCTGTTGGGAATTTTAAAATATTGCCATGTGCAAACCCTACAGGTACTCTGAAAGGAGAGCAGTGTTCTCTGAGCACATGGCCATGCCTGAGGTGAGGGTTTTTTTCCACTTTGAGATTATTCATCTGTTTGTTTTGAGCTGTTCATTTGTCTTCAGCATGACTTCCTTCATGTTATTGAGGAATATATATATATATTTTTTCTGAGTATATTTTATACTCAGAAAATAGAGAGAAAACAAAGACAAAACATCTCAATATTGAAACGTTTCTCTTCGAGTTTATCATTTAAACACTACAGTATTATACTTCTAAATCACTGAGAAAAGCACACAGTGATTCTCCCACTCTGTTTTACCTGAAAGTTTTACAAACTGTTGGAAGTCACGCCTGCATGATTTTTGGAGCTGAATGTCACTGTGTTTATCCGAGACAGTGATGTCACTCTCCCAAAGTGCGATTTCATGCATCAAGGAGGAATCTGAATGTGTTTTCTGTGCTTGGCTATAAATAGCAGATAACAGCTCTTTCCAGTTCCAGAAATAGGTTCTCTGGAATTGAATTCCAAGCCAAGCAACACTTTCCTTTTAAACAAGCAAATACGCAGGCCATGCATTACCATGTTGAATTAAGAGTGTCACTTTTGAACAGACTTGGAGCCCTGCCACATCTACAAGATTTGTAAATTCATCACTTTACAGTACAACACGAGGCTCTGGAACAGACATTTTGACTTAACGCAGCCTTTTCTATATAACAGAAATGATTCATTTAAAAAAGTTTACGGTAACACTTTACATTAAGGTTCCCTTTATAAAGGGTTTATAAAGGTGTTAATAAATGACTAATAACTCACTTACAAATGCATTATAATTCATTGATAAGCAGTTATAAATGCATGAATAAATGGGTGATTTTAATGCAATACCTGCCAAATAGTGAGCCATTTTTAACTCACGTTATAAATGCTTAACAAATATATTTATTAATACTTATTTCACTCAAAACCAGATTCCTGATTTATTTCACGATGCAGCAAAAATTTATTATTATAGCAAGACTGAAGGGTGTTGTATTTGTGGTTTTCTCATTTATATCTCATGACTCGTGTCACTTTTCTTACCAGAATCTGCTCTGTACCTTACCCATGATTCTCCGCAAAAGTTCATGATGCCTATCCACAGAAATGATTAGAAACTAATATATTTTGTTTATCAAGATGAAATTATCATCTTGATTTTTATTTTGGGGAAAAAATAATAAAAGCACACCCATGACTTGATGAGATATTAATATTGAAAATTTTAATTCCAATATTACCTGTGAACCTTAATGTAATGAGCCATTTATTCATGATTTATAAACGTTAATAACTTGTGAACGTGAACCTTAATGTAAAGTGAACATCTGTGAACCAGTTATTAATGAGTTATAAACATTAATAACATCTAAAAGTGAACCTTAATGTAAAGTGATTACCTGTGAACCATTTATTAATGAGCTATAAATGTTAGTAACCTGTAAAAGTTAACCTTAATATAAAGTGAACACCTGTGAACCATTTATTAATGAGTTAAAAACGGTAATAACGTCTAAAAATGAACCTTAATGTAAAGTGATCACCTGTGAACCATTTATTAATGATATATAAATGTTAGTAACCTGTGAAAGTGAAACTTAATGTAAAGTGAACACCTGTGAACCATTTATTAATGAGCTATAAATGTTGGTAACCTGTGAATTGAGATTAAGTGCGTGTGAATACCTGTGTCTATCTGTCTCTCAGCAGTGTTCAGCAGCAGCATCTATTAATAGCAAATCTTTAAGTTAAACTGCTTTAAGAACCTCGCTACTGAGAAATGTCATGTAGCTTTTCAGCTGAAAAAGTAAATTAACAGATAAATTCGCGGGGCAGCGCTGACAAGAAGTTTCTGTTCGCGTCTCCGCGTGTGTGCGCGAGTGCCTGTCTGTAGGTGTGTGCGTCTGTGAGAGAGACTGGGAGAAGGAAAGCGTGATTTCCGTAGCCTCTGTAAAAAAAGGTGGAAGATATGGAAATAGTTTGTCATTTTTACCCTATTGTTTGTTATATTTATTTGCTCAATGTCTTCTGGGGTTTTGGTTCTTTTACTGTTGTAGATAGCCCATAGTATAACAAAAATATTATATATCTCTTCATTGTGTTTGGGACACCCTGGACAAGTGAGCATAGGCACGTGCCTAGAATGCCTATGCATAAATCCGGCCCTGGCTGTGGGAGAAATTTCATACTAATTTCAATGACAATTAATTTCCAGCACACAAAGACATTGATTAAAGATACTTTCTGTCATTTATAGATACACTTACTGTTTATTTGGAAGAGAAAAAAAATTATTTCCCAGATCAGTCAAAACTGTCAACTGATCAGTCAAAAATGTCTTGTTAAAAGGAAAAGCCACTTGTTGAGTTTTGTACTTTTGTACAAATATTTCTGTAATTTTATTTACTCAAATTTACTTTTAAAATTGTACTCAGATGAAATGTAAGAATTGTAAGTATTCAATTAACTTTTCTGTTAGTATTCAGCATGCATGTGATATTATCTAATAGTCCTGGACCTGTTTATCTGTAAAACTGTATTGATTTAATTATTTCCCATAACAGGAAAAACCCTTTAAAAAGAAAAATTTGTCCTTGATTAGAATTTTCTGCCTCATAAAACCGTTTTCCTGCCGTTTGTTTCTCTTTAATTATGATGCACAAGGACAAACAAATGATTTGTTTGGTTTAATTAGTCTGAAAGCATTTTTTTCTTTCTTTCAAGTGCTAGGCTAATTTTTGCAATCGTTTCAGTGCTAGGCTAATTTAGGGTTTATTTAAATTTAATTTACTTCATATTCTTTTTTGAAAGGTTTAATTTATCGCATGTCATATGCAAGCTAAGTATTTTCCTGCTGTGTCAATAGATGCTGTCCTCATCTGGGACTGTTCGAGGGCATTAGAGATCTGCTTGAGTCTACTGTACATTCACACACACACACACACACACACACGGGCGATATAGCAGAGCTGTGTGTGGTAGCGGCTATGCGGCTTTGATCTGTGCATTTCCCTTGTCCTTTGTCAAAAGCAGTCTGAGAGGCAGAGATGTGTGTGTGCTGAAGTACGGGGCTCCATTGAAGTGTTAAGAGTGCCCAACTTTCTTCCACTTTTCTTCCTTCCCTGTCCTTTTTCGTATTATAAGAGTCTTTATTATGTGGGCAGAAAGTGAGGGGAAAAAATGGGAGGGTGCGTGAAGGGGGCTCTCCTGTTTATTAATATATGAGGCAGGTTCCCACACATGGAACAATGCGTTAGCCAAGCGAGGCGGTATTGTCGGAGCGGCATAAACTAGGGCCTACTACACCATGCTGGAAGTCATTAGGTGTGTTCGACTTGAAGCAGCGCTGCGCAGACCGACCGGTGTGTGACATCAAAGTACCACGAGAGTGATTCGAAAGCATAAGGAACGTCTGCTCTCTACAGCTCTTACGGTACTTTAATGTCACACAGCGATCAGTCTGCGCAGCGCCGCTTCAAGTGGAACACATCTAATGGCTGAGGATCCGAAGAGATGCACGTGATGTGTTTTAGAAAGCATGTGTTTCTCTCTGCGCTGTGTGCCCACTCCCTAATCACGTCTACAGTTAATTCTGGTTGTTAAACCCCCGTGCGCCGCGGTCGTGAATGAAGCCGAACGCGAGTCCTAATGCGGCAGACATGCTGATGGAAAGACTAACACAGAGTCAGAGGAAATTGCAGATGGTATCGGCCAAGTTCAAATGTACTTTCACCCCCCGTTCCTCCTCTTCCCTTCCTGCCATTCTTCTCGCGGCACAAACGGCCATCAGCTAAGTATGCGTTCATTCATTGTGTGCGGCAGGGGGTCCCTCACTTCAAACCGGCCCGTCTAAAAGAGAGCTGCGAAGTCCCACGGAGTCCCCTGAGCCGTGAGTGGAGCAGACAGGCGTGACTGGATCGGCAGACATCAAAGTGGCTGAAGCCCTGCCCCACATACTACCCATACCGTGCCCCGCTGCCCTCTCAACCCGCCCGGAACAGCCTTCATTAGGACACCGTTAAGCTACATGGGTCAGACATAGAAGAGTGCCTGTGATAAAGAAAAGGGAAAATATGTACTCGTGCTAATATGGTTTTTGAAAATGTTTTGCACCATTTTCAAGACAAGTTTCAATTTAATGACTCCAAAATTGTGGTAAGCTATAACCATCAAGTAAATGATTATTGGTTATGTTTTTTAAGGTAAAACTTACAAAAAAAAAAAAAAATTTAATTAATTCATAAGTATAATTTTACAACTTTCACCAAACTTGCCTTGTCATAAAAAGGTCAAATTAACCTGATTCAAAAAAATGTAATGTGATGTAAAGGTAAAATATTTTCCTTACACCTTGAAAAATGTACAAAATACAAAAAAAGTTTTAACAATTATTTTTCAAGGTAAAAGTATGTTGTTTTTTTGTTATTATTAAACTTTTTTTTTGTTACATAACATTTACCTGATGGTGTTTGTGTGTTGACATTAGCATCAGTTTCAAACATTAAAGAAAAGAAAGTACAAGTAAAAAAGAAATTAAAATATAAAGTGCAATTATTAAAGGAATTCAATATTTTCTATTTATTCAATTTTATTTTCTTTAAACAGATCATAAAATCATTGACAGATGCAGTTGGCTACATTACTTATTAGAGGTAAAACTCTCTAAAAATGTGTAGGATTTTCACTTATAAATATAACGAATAAATCAAGGAATACATTATATTCTTTTATATTATCTACATAATTCATACATTAACATATTAAAGATATTTTGGTAACACTTTACAATAAGGTCCATTAGTTAACATTAATGCATTAACATTAACATTGAGCAATACATTTGTTACAGTAGTATTTATTAATCTTTGTTAACATTGTTAGTGTTCAAGGATCCAGCGGCTTTTCAAGTGGACATTGGCCAGGTATGGACACTGCAAGGCTGTTGTTAGCCCTCGAGCAGGGCACACGCTCGCTCGAGGACTACATTCAAGGGTATCTGGACATTGCCTATCACTCTGATTTACCGGACTGTGTTTTGATAGATTTTTTCTGTAATGGCATTAATCAACTGCTAAAGTCTAAGCTCATACTTGAGGGTCCACGTTCGTCACTATGTCAGTTTATGGATTATGCTTTATTGACTGTTGGCTCTTTGTGTACTGTGGGTATCGCGGAGGAAGAACGTGATACCGCGTCTGTGCCTGTAATGGTGGCTGCTGAGTTTAGTCAACCACAAGCTCCGGGATATTCAAGTTTACTGATCACTACTCCGGTGATACAACCCGCTCGTGAAATGGCGGCCGCACCAGAGTGCGCTCGCATGATGGCGGCGACAGCGGAGCACGCTCACAAGATGGCGGACATAACAGCACCCAGTCATGTCACAGCTGCCCATCTTGAGTCCAGTCAAGTCACCATTGATCCTCCTGAGTCAAGTCAACTCACAGCAGATCTTCGTGAGGCAAGTCAAGTCGGTAGTATTTATAAAGTTTTAGCTTTTAGTTTTGGATCTGTTTTTAGTTGTTTTAATACTACAATTGATTGCTTATGTTGTCCTCCACCACCTTGTGTGGTGGTGGCGCCCAGCAACGCACTTTCAGCCTGTCCTGTCACGGCCTATGAACTATTGTCCTGTCCTGCACTGGTCAAGGAGACCGTTTCTGAATCCCCAGTCATGCCTGTCATGGTTACTGAACTCTCGTCCTTTGTCAAACCGGCCGCAGAGGCCGTTGATGAACTCTCGACTCGTCCTGAACCGGCCACGAGGGCCATCTGTGACTACGGAGCCTATTTAGTTTACCCTGCCTTAGCTTAGTCTGCCTCGTCTGTTTTCTTGGTTTCTGATCTTTGCCTGTTTTCCTGGATTTATCCCTCTAGTCTCGCCCTTGTGATTCTGTTCGCCGATCGTTGACCTACGCTAGCCCTAGGATTATTCTTGTGTCTTGCCCGCCATATATCTGTTTGCCATTGTTCGACCCTGCCTGTGTTTCTGACCTCCTCTGCTTTTAATAAAGCTTGCACATGGATCCGCACGTCTCACGTCTTGTCAGCCCCGTAACAGTTAGTTCATGTCAGCTCAGGTCCATTAATTAATATTAACAGATACTTTGAACTTCGGATTTTAATAATGTATAATATATACATATATAGTAAATGTTAATATTAATATTACTGAGATTAATAAACGCTTTACAGTTTTTTTTTTTTGTTTTTTTAGTTAATGTTAACTAATGTAGTTAACTAATGTTAACAAATGGAACCTTATTGTTAAGTGTTATCATTATTTTCTTTTAATTAAATGTGTCCAATGTCAACTGCATTTCTCAAATCTGTCCCAGGGTTCACCGGGGGATGCCATCAGGTGAATAGGCTTTGAGACATCCCCGTGGATGAGAGCATAGTGGGTGGTGCTCCCCCGAGAGGGACGGGAGCGGAGAGCCCCTGCTCTCATTCAGTCCTCTCCGGGTTTGCACACAGCTTCTCAAGTGGCCCATGAAAGCCCATTACCTCCTTGTGGGAGGGCTTAATTGAAGCTGAAATGCAGAGAAACAATAGTGCACAGAAACCTGAGTGAACGTAAGTATAAGCGCAGCACATCCCCATGGCATTAATAGTGGCATAAATGACAATAAACTGCTTTGTAATGCAGCGATATGGCCCTATATATCTGTCGTGAGGCATCTGTGCGGGCCTGCCTCATTAGAGAGGCCATACACAAAGAAGGCAGTCAGTCAGGAGGTACATGGGTGACTGCCACTGCTCGCATCATTAGCCGTCCCACCGATGCCATGCGATACGTTCTAGCGCCTCAGCCATACCATACTATATGCCATATGTCTTATGCCATACCATAAAAGAGACGTGACCAACTACAGAAGAAGAGCTCAGACAAAAACACTTTGCAGAAGCTGCGAGGCAAAACATTATTAGTTTATTCACTGCACAGGTGCTGAGATTACACAGCATAGAGGGAGATGTGATAAAAGGAAACTCCCAAGGATGACCACCATGTGTCCATGGATAAAGCTTAAAGTGCTCATTCTTTTCATTTTAAAGCAATTCTATTTCAAGCTGAGGTGTGTAATTTTTTCGATGGTAAAATAGACTCTCGGCTTAATATGCAACGGCACTCACAATGTTGATTTCTTTGAAAAGCGTGAACATTGTTGGTCTTCTTTGCACTTTTAAAACTTTGCTTTGTTCCCAACCAAACCGACTCAGCCAATGGCCGGAGTCTGGGACTACCAGTTTGATCAACCAATGACAGTTGTTGGGGGAAACCTGTTTGAAAATAATCATTTTTATAAATTTAATGCATTCCTTTCTTCTGTGAAATGCAAAAGAACAATGCAAAAAAAAGTCTAAGTTGTAAAAACAAAGATTATTAGAGTAAGTTTTATTAGAAAATACGTCTTTCGACTTCAAAATTTCATTTCATGTTTAATTCAACATGTTACTTGCCATTTCTTTATAATTATTTGTGAACTGTTTTTACATTCTCTAAGTGAGAATTGTTTCTACACCATATTTTTTACAGTGAAGATATTTCAAAAAATGTCTCTGTGCTTTTTGTCCAAGGAAAGTCAATGGGGTCCAATGTTGTTTTTGACTTCACTTTCATTGTATAGACAAAAACTGTTAAAACATCTTTTGAAATATCTTCTTTTTCTATGGAAGAAAGAAAGGCATACAGGTTTGGAACAACATGAGTGTGAGTAAATGACAATTTAGATTTTTGTGTCAACTGTCCCTATAAGCCAAAAGACAATACATAATAAATTAATTAATAAAATACATTTTAATTGGCTCTAAATTAACAACAAAAACATTCAAGTCAAGCTGAAGGAACTTTATAATGTACCACAGAAATTAGCAAAAAAAAAAAAAAAAAGGACAATTATTTTTAATTTGAGTCATATATTAGATGCAGACATAACTGCAGTTTTTTGCCTACAGGGGAGTGTGTTATACTGCATTACCCAGTTCTCCCTGCATCACAGACTGTTGCCGTGGAGATACGAACTGTGCTACAGCTGTATGAGCCGCATCTGAACCAGACACAAAAACCATGCAATCACACACGCACTTCAGTGCAGCACGCTGCACTCATGGGACACTTTTTCTGGAGTTTTATGCATTTATGCTCATGGCATACGGCCATTTTTAATGGAATTTCATGAATGTTATAGGAAAGAACACTATCTTTCTCAGTAGAGTTGTACTGAAATCAGTGCAATGATTGCTGATTACTGATTGCAGATTCTCTGTGTGTAAATCAGTTTTGAATCAGGTAGGGTTGAGTACAGGACAGAGTTAGCCAAGGTAACATTCAGTAACTTTCTCCATATGTGTCTTGTTTCATATTATCAAAGCCCCCCATGCTCTGTCCCATCCCCCTTCACCTAATTCCTTCCAAACATCGACCCCCCGCTTTCATTCTTTTTCCTTCGAAAACTTCCACACCAGAAGTCTGCTGCTTCCCCAGTATTTTATCAGTTCATCTTTGCTATACTCCCCAAACATTCTTATGGACCAGTTCTATATGTTTTCTTGACATTCTTCACATTCATCTGGGTTTGTTGCCATGGAATAATAAATCAGCTGAAAACCTCCCTCAGAGTCAAATACCACAACAATGGAAGTACCATTGAAAAATGGAAATAATACAAATATTTTTGTCTAATGTATGTTATGGATTATTTGGATTAATAGCATGAAAAAAAAAACATTATTTTACTATTAGATGTTTCAATTTTATACTGAAAAATGGAGTTCTAGGCTAGTGATAGACTATGCTCAATGACACAGAAATAAAACAATTTATAATTTTCAAGATGCAGATCGTTGTGGTAAATGTGGTATTAACAGAAACTTAAAAAGTAGGTCTTATTAGTTTTTGGATACAAGTTTATGCGTAATATCCACATACAATGACATAGAAAACTATATCACAGTAGGAGCATTTTAGCTAAATTTAGACTAAAGTTAGACATTGAGGGTATTTTCACTGTTTTTGATGTTGTTTTAGAATATGTAGTTTGATATTATCTGACTGCTTTGATATAAAATATTTTTGCCATATGGCAATATTTTATACTTTATGTGACCAAAACCAGATGTCAGTTGGCTTCCACTGAAAATATAAACTTATGTAAGCTTAGCCAAGTTTACATAAGGTTATCTATAAGAACATGTCAACAGGAGTGTTGTTTGGACATTTTGTACTTGGAATCGAAGCTGCAGACCAACAACCCTTGAGTTAATCATTTAGGCTCTCACCAAGCATGATTTCTTTGTTAGTCAACAGCACAGTGATCGCACACTTGTTCTGCTCAATAAACGCAAGAGGAACACCTGTACCATGAAAAAAGGAGAGTTTCTCGCCAGAAAGAGCCTCATCTTGGATGTGTGATTTCACTGTGTGCAGTGAGGCAGTCAAATCTGAAGGCAATTACCATGGAGAGCGCACACTCCTGAACTAGCCAGCCTATGCAAGCACGCTGTGTCCACTAATGAGGTGTGACCAGACTCATGAGTTGCCATGGAAACTCCCACCAAGCCACTGCAACACCATCAAATCTCCTATATGATAACTCCTGGCCCCCTCTGTCTGCAGTAATGGTTAAACGCCTGGAGGAAAAGTTACGGGTTGATAGTTCAGCTGTGAAACCAGATGATGGAATATGATGCCTAAAATCTGACTTAAATTTCAATAATGAGATATTTAAAAGAGTACATTTAAATGCATTTAATACATAACCATTAATACAAACAAAACATTAATCTAATAGAACAATGATTCAAGAAAACTGTTAACAGTTCATTTGTTTTGGCATGAAGCAGAGGGTTTCAGATTCTTGGCAGTTGCGAAGGTATTTACTGCCTCTTGAGATTGCCAGGATTATCTGAGATAAATAAAAAGCTACATTTCTTGGGCAAGAATATCAGTAATAAAACTCTGATCTTCATGGCTTTATGTTGATAAAATAAATAATTTTATAATTTGGCATGTTTTAAAACTTTCTGGCACGTGTTCTTGGTCCTGACCCTTTTAAGTGTAATTTTTTTTAAGTGTTTCTAGATTAATAATGTGTTAAATTGAAAAGTCACTCTACCCTAATTTTTTATCATTCCTAGTTTTAAGTGTAGCTGACAACTGAATGCATTAAAAGCATAAAAATACTGTTGAAAAAAAAATTAATGGCACGAAAAAAAATGTACAACAGCTGTCAGTGGCGTAGTACCCTTTCAAAAGGTACACCTTTGTACCTTATGTACCCCCAAAAGAGTGCATATTTGTACCTAAAGTGTATATATTAGTAACTTTTAAAAGGATACCGTCCCGTCGACAGCATTTGTACCTTTATTTCTGAGTGCATTTTGACTTTTTTTGTAGGATTTTCTGTTTTTTGGGGTCTCAAATTATCTTAATTTGAGCAATTATGTGTATTTAAAAATACCTTTTCCACATAAAACACAAAAATAAACTTGTAATTTACATTTTGACAAACATGTCATTTCCTGAACTGTATATGACAGTTTTTCAACTCCTGAGTGAGACAGAACTCAGAAAGGAAAAAACTATGTGGGAGGTATGTCATTCAGTTCGCTGCATAGAAGATGCCCATCGGCCTTTGAGAGCTAAACAAAATGGCAGAACGGTGGGTGACAGGCTGCACATGCTAACTGCTACACAGGTTGCAGGTCCTGAGCGGCTCGTTCTGCATGCCGAGCGCTGTCCGGTCACTCCTCAGTCATTTTGTCCAATAGTGGCACATTCCTTCCTCTTGGCCAGTCTTGTGTTTATTTCCAAGGAGCAGTCTTTTTCCCAGGTCCCTCTTGGCCTCCGAGCGAAGGCTTTTGGCAGAGATCCACGTTGCACAAAAGGCCCGGGCATTCCAGCTGTCTGTCTCTAATCCCCAGTGTCAGCTCGTGTTAATGTTGCAGCGTGAAATCTGAAGGCGCAAAGCGGCGTGGGATATTTAAAAAACCATCGTCAGAATTCCTCTGGAAAGGCAACTAGTCTGCTGGTGGCATTAGTGAGGGCTGGTGCGTTGCCATCTTGGAGACGAGGGGTTCTGACTGAGGCTTTCGCCTGCAATGGAAGTGCTTGCTGCAGTGGTTTGAGGTGGCAAAGGAGAGGAAATTGATGAATGCTATCCTCTGAGACTTGCTCCGGTGCAAGAAGAAAAGGGAAGAAAGTGACTGAAACAGGACTAAAGCAGCATTTCCGTTTTTTTCTCACTGCCCCCTCAGCCTGGAAAAACAGACAATAGGCGAATGACACGGCTCTGTGGATGGCTGATTATCTCACATCCCTTCACCTCACACACTCCCTCCTCCTGCTCTCCGAATCGCCACAAATGTCCAATACCTTCTAGAGCGAATCAACCTGTGTGCTCCTTAAATCACAGTGCAATAATGTGCACTGTATACAGCATTATATGGTTTATCTGTTGTCTGTATTTATGTATGTCTTTTTATTGTTGTTTGTATTAAGTCAGTGCCATATATATATATATATATATATATATATATATATATATATATTATATATACAAAAGTTTATATTTTATTTATATATAAAAAAAAAAATTAAAAAAAAAAAGATAAAATGACAAGAAATTATTTGCTTACAGCTGTTCTGGGTAGCCCCGCCCACAGTGAAATCTCATTGGTCTACAATTCTACTCCTTATAACTGCACATTAAGCTTTAAATAGCTCCTGACTGGCTGCATGTCACACAGCATTTCCTTAAGTGTGGACAGAGAAATTACTCATGGCTTAAAACTAAAAATTTGGTGTTCGTTTCCATGCTCTAATCTCTTATTTCAATAAAACATAAAAATATATGATAAAATACAAATCTAATAAAAATAACATTTTATTATGATTAATAATAATCGCAAAATTGCAGTTATAGTAGATATTTATAGTTATTTCTCTAAAATAAGCTACTGAGAGATCACGTCCCTCCTCTCTCACAGCAGACTGATCACTGGAGTGCAGCTGACTTGACATTTTGTCTTTGTTGGCTGTGGGTTGATAGTGGAGCTGTGTGGAGGATGATAAAAGCGGGCTGCTCTGGGTGGTCAGTTAGAGGCAGGTGGAGGGGAGCGTGGGGCGGTAATGACATGCAGGAACAGTGCAGAGAGAGAGAGCGATTTCACCTGAGAGGTGGTAGAGATGCAGCTCACGACGGGGGCCGGTCTGCTGCTCACTGCTTTCTGATGACTTGTCAGTTTGGGAAGGACAGGCTGTTTGTCTGTGCAGTTGGGTGGGTCTCATTATCACATCAGTGTCATCTTTCTCTGTTTTCATGCAGCAGGCAGATCACACCGAGAGGATCAAACCTGACACACACTAGCAGAGGCGTGTGTTGATACATTTACATTTTTTCTTTATTCATTTCCACTTTAAATCTGTTCCTTCCCTGGTAATTTCCTCTTTATGCATATTCCTTGAACGTTCAGGGGACAGTGGGATAAGATGTGTCAGTGGGTACTCTAGTGAACTGTGCATTATTTTGTCACATGATCGTTAAGAAAGGGCTGTGAAATCCAGTTTCTATACAATATCTGCAAAGTTCCTTTTTTGCATAGCAGTAATAATATTTTGTTTCATCTCAAAGCAAAGATGTGCAGGTCTGTACATTACAAAATATATTAAGTTTGGATCAATTAAGATTTTTTATTTATTTTATTTTTCAACAGAAGTCTCTTATGCTCTTAACGGCTGCATTTATTTGATCAAAAATACGCCTCAGGGTACTATTAGGGCTCAACAAATAGTAACAGTAACGTTTGCCTCAAAATATAAAAAATACTTTTTAAAAACATAAAAATGTAAAATATGAGACACTTTTGAAAAATGTTTCACTACATTCAAATAAATGTAACTTTTTACTTTTTAAAACAATAATGCATTTATACATTCATGTTCTTTTTTTATGTGAAATATTAAAACATATCCCTTGACATGAGCAAGTTGTGTCACTAAACTTGGTAATTCTTATTTCTATGCCGTTTTATATATGTATTCTTCTAATTTCAGTTGACAGCAGGTGTAGTGTATTCATTTCTTGTAACACGAGGTGTATTCATTTCTTGTATTACTTCTTTACTTTATCTAATTTCTCATTGCCTAGAGGACAACTTAAGAACTGTAAAATGTGGCACAGTTTACCCCACTCTCCCCTGTGCTTTGTCTTTTTCAGCTTTGTATCTGATCTGGTCCACCTATGCACAGTCAAACTGTTAACACTGTCAGATGAGATCTGTTATCAGTAAGACTGTCATCGTGTATGCTTCAAACACAATCCTTTTAGTCGTCCTAGTCTCATGATCTCATGATTATCTCTCTGTATGCGAATACCGCAAAATAAACAGAAAGTCAGCTTTTCCTTTCGAAGGGGTTTCTGAAATGGGAATTTTGCAATCTTTGAGGTTTGAGGTGCGTTCACAGCAGGTAAACGCACACGGACAGATGTCCATCGGAGCGAGACTTCCCAGCAGTCTCAGGTGGGCGGAGCGAGGGGCGTTGCTGCTCTGTGAGCGAGATGGTGCGTGGCTTTATCATGTTTCCCTCCGGCTCCAGGTCTTTGTGTGGGATGTTAAGAGCCCGAGTCTAGAATGCCAAACTGTGTTCTTAACAGTCAGCTATCTGTCTCTCTCATCTGTGGCCTAGATGCGAGCACCATTGCTACCTGTTCGAAAACAAGAAGAAAAGAGGGGGGAAGAGAGAGGCAGGGCACAAGGACAAAGCTGGGAGCGGAGCAGCAGAACACAGTGTCTGTTGTATATGTGCAGGCTTGGCACAAACAGTGGCTTTTCTGTAAAACTATCCCACTCCTCCCAGGCCTCTGACTGGGCTCTCAATACTGCCTTTGTCCTTTCACATCACCAGTGACATTGAGAAGCCAAATCTAGCAACACCTGGCCCCTCGCAGCCTCTCTAGCACACTCAGTCCGACGCACAGCCCAGGTTCATGCCGAAAAAGATGTATGGAGTTTATTTTGTTAACATATGGGAATGGGATCAGCTCTGAAAAGTTATGTTTTTCCCTGAAAAAGAGTCCCTAATCTCGTTTTCCTTAAACTTTGCTGTCTCATCTTTAAAGGCAGGATATGCTGCCTAATTGATGAGCGACTCTTTTTAAATCTATTAAAAGAAATGATTCCAGTATTTCTAGGGAGTCCCAGTCCAAATCAAATATTCGATGCCGTCATAAGGTTGCTCGCTGAGACACTTTGCAGTTCGGCTGAAAGTATACTTGCATATTGAATGTCTTGTGTCCTTCATGCTGTTATGAATAAAAGTTTTTCACAGAAAAGTCGCAGAAGACCAAGGACAAACTAAATTCAATTATATTTTATCAGAGTGACACTTTCCACAACAAATATTTTTAAATGGTCTTTACGGAGTGCCAAGAATGTATTAAAGTCCAAGGTTGCTTGGAAGAAAAAAAAAATTAAATAATAATAAAAATAAAATCTCTTTTTTTTTGTACACGGAAGAATGGCACAAGGCAATACATACCTTTACTTCAGTTAAAAGGGCTATTTTTCCAATAAATAACTGAGGAAATTCAATGGAATGTGGTGTAATGCCAGATGTTCAGCATTTCTGAAACTGTTGCATCAGTCTCTGCATGTAACATATTTAGGGAATGCTTATACTCTTGATCTCAATATAATGGAGGAAAAATTGGAACACAGTCTGAATGTTTCTTGGAATAAAACTGTATTTTCCCTGATTAACAAGTTAATTTGGTCTAATAGCCTAATAAATTGTAGTGCAATTGCAGTGCGAATGTAAAGAATTTCTGATTGGAAATCTTTTATGAAAATGTTCATCTAAAATAAAATGATTCATAAAGCAATAAAACAAAATTCCTCCAAAAGAGATTTTTTTTCTTTCCCTCTTTTTTTTATTCTTTTTGTCCTCATCAGACTAGAATGGCTGTAGGAGGAAAGGGGAGAGTTAACCGCCGTTTTTGCTGTGCAATCCGATCTGTTGAACACGGGGGGAGGAAAGATAAAAGGACACAGAAGCGCTGTTGGAGTCTGTCTACAGGAAGAGCCTGATTAGAGGTGAGCCTGCAGCAGGCACATTGGCTGAGGAACCAGCCAATCACGAGGGCAGCCAGGGAGGGCAAAGCCCTCTGCCTGTGGCAAAACATCTCTCTGTGTGTCACTTCACTCTTGTTGAACACAATGTGTCCAGTGTCAACCAAATACCTAATTACAATATGAATTCACCTCATGTAATTCATGTTACATGTAACACGTACTTTGAACATTTCAGGTCACGTACTCTCAGCGCATGTATTATTAATGGATTTAATGGCTCACTGGTGTTTCTTGTAATATGCATGCTCATGAACATTAATAAAGCAAACACACGTTTAGGAATGTACTTGAACTCTGAAGGAATTAAAGACACAAGGGTCCCTGTATATCATGCAGTTTTGACGGGGCTTGCAGACATTATAAATATATAGTTCAGTCATGAAACGCGACGGGTTGTTAACATAACGCATGATATTCAGAGAGTTAAACGACTTGGCACAAGCTGATTGGTTCATGCTGCATATGCAGCCAATGAGCTTACTGCCTTGCATTTATATGGCTGGCTAGCATTCACTAGAGATTCCTGCAGCACGCTTTCAGAGTTTCTATGACACCCTCCACCTTCCCCAGCTCCACCTGTATAGATCTACTACGGGTTATTTTATATGCTATTTGTGCAGTAGCAGTATGTCTTAAATACTCATGGCACTGTATCGCCATATGCACTGGCAGTAGCAAGTTCCTGTACTTGCTTGCAGCAGCAGCAATAATCTACAACTACAGCAATAACCAACAGCAGCAGCAATTCAGCAACAGCGTAGCAGATCTATTCCGCCAAGACCAAATACATTAACATTGTCATATCCATCACCATGCTAAAATCTTCCGAGAGTTGTCATGATTGAATTAGGTCTTTATGAGTGTTTCTTCAACTATGGGCACACATCCCAGGAGTTGATTTTTAATAACAGCTTTATTTATTTATTTGTAATTTAAAGTTCACATTCAAATCTTTGATACTTTTTTATACCATGCCATCATTGCTTTTTTATGTATCGATTTTTACAGGGATTTTCAATCATAAAATATGAAAATACATAATAAAATTAATTATTTATTTACGTAATTAATTATTGTATAAATTGTAATAAAACCATTGCAACATTTTTATAAAAAAAATAAATACAAAGCCTTTGTTGATTATAAAATGTTTTATTACACTTAATGTATGGTCATTTAAATAATATGAATCATAAAACCATTGTAGTATTTGTGTGAAATTATTCATATGTATAAATGTATACCTTTTTTCAAATTTGATACAGATAATTACTAAAATAACATCCATGAAAATAGTCACAGTGGTGGTATCATGTCTATCACAAGAAATAATTGTGCCCCTAATAAAGGGTTCATGTAGGATTCAAAGTTATTTTACATTTATTGAGATACTATTATAGTTTTTATTAATATTTTGAATTAGTTTTTATTTTTACATTTTCTGTTTTCAGTTTATTTTAAAGTTTTAGTAATTCTGTGTTTTGTCATTTGTTATTTTTTTTAAATGTCTATATAGTTTTCATTAATTTTCATTTATTTCAGTTTTAGTTTGAGTTATTTTAGTACATCAAAATAATGAGAAAGGTTGCCTTGAAAACTAAAAAAAAAACTTCAACTGAAATAAAATACATATTTTTAAAAATAAATATATGAACATTTGTTTTTAGTTTACAATAATAACCCTTCCAGGATACATAAAATACAAGCTATGTAATTAATCTGAATTTAATCTTTTAATTTGTAAAAAATGTTTAAAATGTCAGTTTCACCAATGAAATGTGATGGAAATGACACTGTGGTGGAAACAGTCATGACTTTCAGAAAAACAAACATGGCAGAATCCTCCTGATACTTGTATGTCCACTGCAGGACGTTGTTAGTGGACAAATTAAATAAACTAGTGAGTGTGGAAAGTGCTCCAAAAGAGTTTACTTTCACAAAAGTGCCTGATATTTGAAAGAAACAACAGTTTCATGGTTTCTGAAAATAGCAAATGTCTGCTTAAACACTTTAACAACATGTCACATAGAAGATGCTTTTCTAGTCTGGGAGGATATTTTTGTCAATCTTTTCTAAGAGTTACATAATCTCTCTTTCATTTATTGTGTATAATGTTGTCCAATGTCCCACTCTGCTTTGCCAAGAGGTCACCGAAAAGCGTTCCCTTCCAGCTTTGCCATGTCAAAGTGGGAGCATTGCTTAGGGCCACAGTACACCCATTCATGTGGCAACCGAAAGTCTAGCCAGCAGACTGTGTCGGCCTGTATCACAATGCCGGAGTGAGCACACGTCAGCTATCAGTCTCCTCTCTCTCAGCTCAGAGTTGGCAGTGCTGAGCGAAAGGGTCAATTTGCTGCATTAATGCCATCGGAAGCTGGCACACACTCATATGGCACAGATTCCATCCCCACTCACTCCCCGAACACTAAGCGGGCTCGATCCCCCCACCATCCCCCAGACGTGGCCTGCTCACTGCTTCAGTGAGTCGCTGGAATTAGGGGATCAGGGGAGGCAATTTGGTGTTTTCCTAAAACTCGGAAGTTGGCAGCAAGAGCTGATAAGAGGAGTGCCAGAGATATTAGTGAGAGCGCCGGCGAAGCAGAGACCTCAAACGCACCTTACAGATGACAGCCAAGGACACTGGTGGAAATGGACAGTTATGTAAACATTATGACTGTGATTTTATCCACAGTTCATTTGGAATCGCATGACCTCTTCTGGAGGTTGAGACAGGCTGCGGTTTGATCTGTGGTTCGGTGACATTGTAATGTTTATTTTTCCTATCTATTCATTTTTTTTTTTAAATTAAAAATCCAAGTAAATGTGGACCATATACATTATATAAGAAAGCAAGACAGCGTTTAGGTCTACTCGGGAAACTAAGAAATCTAAGTATCAATGGGAGGTCTTTGACCATTGTTTATAGATTGAAAGTATTTTAAAGTGCCCCTATTATGCCATTTTTAAGGTTGCTAATATTGTTTTATGAGTCTCCTAAAACAGGTTTACATGCATGCAAGGTCAAAAAACACGTTAGTTTTCTCAAAAAATAGATTTAATTTGACCTAATTTCTAAATGATTTGTAAACGACTCATGCGAAGCAGTTCAAAGAATCAGTCTCTCTAAACCCCTCCTTTCCGTGAGCCCTCACTGCTGTGATTGGTCAGATGGCGCAGTCCTTTGTGATTGGTCCAGAGCCGTAGACATTGGCTCTGGATTGGTCTACCGTGTACAGCGCATGTCGGAAACGAAACGCCCCTTGCCATAACAGAATGACAGCCCTGGAGACTTGTCAATACATAGAAAAGATGGTATCGATTGTACCTTACCAATTCGAGTCGGAGTCTGATGATGACACAGTTGAAGTGGCTGATCGACAAGAGACTGATTCGCAAGCATGACTGGAGCAGGATGTTTCTCAGTGGTAAGTGTCAAGTGTTAACAAGTTTGTGGCAATTATAAGATGTGATAAAACAAATTTACTCTCACAGCGTAGGATACAGCATCTTCTCGACATGATGATAACCACACAGATATTTTACTGTTTGTGGGCGGGCAAGTTGGCGACGTAGAACGTGGGCGGACATTATGCAAATGTGTTACTTCGTGACGTAGAG
>NW_015549566.1:782460-784041 GCF_001515605.1 Sinocyclocheilus anshuiensis | reverse complement strand
AACGTGGGCGGACATTATGCAAATGTGTTACTTCGTGACGTAGAGCCATAACAGAATAAGATTCGATTTCCTGACGACTCCTTTAGGCGATTGCGAGCCGACTCTTTGTTTTGATAGACAATAACTTTATTTATCGTGCACTGTCAGCTTCACAACTTTGCAGATAGTTTATGTTCACATACAGCTACATGACACACTGCATGAAAGGTAATATTCGAAAAGGCATAATATGGGCACTTTAACATATAACATTATTTCGTGGTATGGTAGTTTAACAATGAAACAGAAAAATAAACTAACATGAGTAGTTAACGAAGCAAATAAGAATATCGGCCAGAGACAGAGGAGGCTGCAAGACCTGTTCTCACGATTCATGGAGGATAAGGCAATTGCAGTATATTCTGACCAGACTCATCCCCTCCATTCCTGTTTCGAGGCCCTTCCTTCAGGGGGCAGGCTGCGTTTACCACTGGCTAAAAAGAACATATATAAAAGGTAATTTGTTCCATTGGTGGTGACTGTTTTAAACCAAATTCTGTGAGTTATGGTGTTTGTATAGGCAATTGTATTGTATATTTTTAAATCTATTTATGTGTGTGTGTATGCGTGTGTGTATGTATGTGTATGTGTGTGTATATATATATATATATATATATATCCAATGCCAATGTCAAATATAAATTTCTGTCCAGGAAAACTGTACAGACAATAAAGTAAAGTAAATTCTTACATAAAATGAGTTGAATACTTTTCTATAATGAGCATTAATTCAAAACATAAAGTAAAAAATGTCAAGGAGATACAACTATCCTGCACCACTGCTCACCAAACCTCATTAAAAGAATGAAAACCTTAAGTAGTTTGGCATACTCATTTATTATTATTATTTCTAATAAAATATTATAACAAAACAGTTTCATTGCTTATAAATATACGAAGAATGTCTGCAAGTCATGTGGTACAACCAACATGCAGTAATAAAAAAACAAAACAGGCAAGGATTAATATAATACATTTAAAGGAATATATATATATATATATATTTATATTTATATTTTATTTTATTTTATTTAATCTGCAAAAATGTCAACAATTCTGTGTTTTTCTGTCAATATGGGGTGCTGTGTGTACATTAATGAGGAAAAAAAATTAACTTACATGATTTTAGCAAATGGCTGCAATATAACAAAGAGTGAACAATTTAAGGGGGTCTGAATACTTTCCGTACCCACTGTATATATATATATAACTCAAAAGTTTTTTGTGAGTTGCACCACATGACACCTTGCTTTTGACATTTTAAATATATATATGTATATTTCAGCCGAACTGCATGCATACATATATTTTTCACTAAATTACAACTTTTCTTGAAAATGGTGTAAAAGCAATATAAAACCAAAATGTAAACAAAGAGTTTATTTTCTAAACTTGTTGCAACTTGGTGTATGTGTGTGTGTGTGTGTGTATGTGTTTGAAACTAGATTTTTCAACTTTTTTTTTCTCTTCTCCCTTTTCTGTATCATGGACTCTCTCATATATCATTGGTCCCCTGTACCAGACCTGGGCTAAACCTGCTGA
>NW_015549566.1:773943-782414 GCF_001515605.1 Sinocyclocheilus anshuiensis | reverse complement strand
GCTGAACAAACCACTTAACACCATCTGGTCTAGCTATTGGACTACCATAGCCATGTCAAATAAAAAAAATGGATAAATGGCTTTAAAAAGATGGCTTGCTGGTTAAGCTAGTTAAGAAGAAAATTGACGATGATTCAAAAACATGAAAACCTATTATAAACGAGGCATTCGTTGCATCCAGTGGGGACATAATTATGGATTATAATGACTTATACTGTCTTTTTACGCGTTGCATCGCGCCGTGTAAACATAAAACCATGTCTGCATTTGTGATCGAAGAAATGACAAACAACAAGTCCTACTCTACACTGCCCAAAAAACTTGCTTTAAATATATAAAATATAAAAACTCTTTAAATATATAAAAGACGTACTTACAGTCTTTGAGTCAGAACAGCCGGCATTGTAGTCTACTCTCCCAGGATCAGGAAACGGTCCTCCATAAAATGTGCTGCACACATCTGTCCTCTTTTGGAAGGCCAAACAAAGTAGTTTCGCTTTCACAACGAATCACACAGTGCCTTCACGACATGGTGAAGGCATCAACAACAATACTACAGCGAGAATAAAAGTTACGCCTTCTTTCTTTGCGTGAACATTTGGGCGGCGTTATGCAAATCTTCCCACATAGTGATGTAGATATGTGGGGGCGTGTTAGAACGAGCCGTTTTAGGTAGGCGTGGCTGACTCTTAACTTTTATAAAGAATATCTCTTTGGATTTGAGACTTTAGTCTTTGCAACTTTACAGATCTTATTTATGCACCAAGAGATTGTAACACTTAAAAGAGAAAGGAAAAATTTAAATCGTATCATATGACCCCTTTAAATGTGTATCAGAGTTGTGGTGTAAGAAATCACAGGGAATGATGTAGCCTACATCTTGACTCAGTTCTGACAGATCTTGCTATAAAAAAAACATGGCAAATAAGAACAAGCCTATAATACACTCAAAACACGTTATCTTGGAAATAAGAAACCAAAATATTGTGACCTGTACCTGCCTACTTTATTAACAAACAATGCAAACAACAAGCCCAAAGACGCTTAATAAGTGTCGCTTATAATAAGTGGACAAGGCAACACTTCAAGAGCGCGCTCTGCACAGCAATCTTCCAAACATAAACAAAACACGACGGCTAATAATAGATAATGAGGATTTGGTCACTTGTAATATTACCATAGTCAAAAACAGAGGATACCAAATGCGCAAGATGGCAAAATGTTGCTATGGTTACCACAGCGTCAGTCATCGCAAATTTGAGAGTGAGTTCTGTTCCATACACAACCAAAACTGTAATTTAAGGGATTCACTCTTGTATTTAAATACGGTTGTCACTCCTGAAACTTTACAGTGTGTACTGAATTGCAAACAAATTCTGGCCTTTCTGCAAAACCAGTATGGGTTTGAAAAGTGTGATTTATTGGCGAATGTGGCATCATTAGTTCTAATTCTAAACAGCATATAGTAAACACACACAACATGATTGCTAAAATATTATCTGAAAAAAATTATTCTCAGATCAGTATACAGTAATCATTCTCAGACAAAGATTTATTGAAATTAAAATTTATCAGTGATAATTTACTGGGTCTCATGCCCCAGTAAAAAGAGTCTAGCATTTCCCCTGTATTTATCCACATTAAAAATATGTTTGAATGCATCAATAATGCGTGTTGCACATTCTGGAAGAGAAACAGAATACGCCAAAAACTGAGAGACACAGCGCAAGTGTTGATTTTGTTCAATGTAATGTGCTATTAAGAGGCTGAAAGTCGCTGGGGGTATTTTTGGCACCACTTTACATCCTCATACTGCGCGTTAAAGAGGTGCTAACTATACCTCCATTTGCCAGAAGTCCTCTGTAAATATTTACAATTAATAAATAAAAAAAAACTCTGCAGCCAGTCCAATAAACATAAGGTGCCTAATACATGGGAAAGGCTTACAGAAGATTAATGTTCTTTTGAAAAAGTGTAAATAGCAAAGAGACGTCCCTTTCGTCTGTTTATTTGAGATGTCACGCCAACGGTCCAGAAAAGAGGATGGAGCTGGTATCAGGAGAACAGGCTCTTGTTTGTCTTTCTCACGCTTGTCGGTGAGTAAAGGGGCATTGCGGCGGCACTCGCCAGTGTTATTTTTGGAAGAAGCAGGTAAGGAACACGGGCGAAATGACATCTGTGGTACCTGTCGGCACTTCAGATGGGATGTCGGGATGCCATGGCCGTCTTCAGAGCGCCGCGGCTCTGATTCAGCAGCTGGGCTGGAGGTGGTAAGCCAGCTCAAATGTGCCCAATGTTTGTGGAGATTTGGCTAGTGCTGATGGAGACTAGGTGACACCTCTCCCAAGCTAAACATAGCAACCTGAGCGGGGCGGCGGGGCCACGTGTAACAGGAGACATAGCAGCCCTGTGTGTGTTTCAAAGCTTTGCCATATGTCTGAGAGGCCTGAAGAGGGAGAATTTCGAATTTGTATGTCAACAAACCTGTTCATCTACAGCAGACGAATTAAAACTGATTTTGCCCCAGTGGCCTGTTCCAACACAGCGGATTGCCATGTTGCTGAGCTTTGTCCTGGCAAGCATTCACCAAATCGACAGGGGCGTTGGGAGTGAAAGGAGAATGAGAATTACAGGGTGGGGGGTGGGGGGGCACCTTCATTGTTTGGGAGTGTTAAGTTCTTTTTATTTGTGATGTAATATTTGTCCGTAAGCTCACAGTTAGCACTACTAAGGAGTCCTGTTGCTAGGAGAGGAACAGCACCATTCACTTCCATTGGCTGCGAGGACCTGCACGATTGGCCAATAAAAGTCACTACTAGACTTGGACAGTGCTGGCTATTCAGACACAATTATATATAAAGATAAGTCCTTAAGGGCAACTTACAGGCAAAACCATTATTTGTTTTTGTTTTTTCATGCACTGGTCAATTTTGAGATTTTGGTTTATTTTGCCTCTCAAAACAAGTCTTATTTTAGACTAGTAGAATAGAAAACACTTACCAATACGCACATTTAAGTTAAAGCCGCTTTCTTAAAATTTGTTTTTCCTCATGCACTTTTCCACCAAATATCCCAGTTTTATTTTAATCCTACCATGAAAATTGGTGCAGAAACAAAGAAGAATCAAAATGACAAGTTCAAAGAAATGACACTGCATTTAAACCTTACATTTTGAAAGACTAAAATAGTACTTTCTTGTTAAATGTACTCCAATAATCTTTTACAGTTTATCTATATTCTGAAGGGTTTTACAGAAGGGGTTGTTCATATAATTCGCCTGCTTTATATAACATTTTATTCCTAAAAACTTGGTGAATTTTTTTTTCTGGCTTTTGACAGTATTTTCTGATTTATGGAGTGATACAAATAGGTATCTAAAATCTCCTGTGTAAAATCATAATTTTGAAACTGCCTTTATCCAATGTCCAGATTTCTGATTAGTGCATATATAATTAGATAAAGCATCATTTGCATATTCAAACATAACCTATAATATAAAACAACTGTCTTAATGTGCTATGATTAATCAGTGGGTGAAGTATGTACATTTTACTTTATTCACATGTGGTGTCTTGCATTGAAGGGTACTCTGGTCCTAATTTGACACATAAAGGGGAGGGAAATATATGATATAAAATGTTGGGTGTTTTGGATGCTAGTAATTTCAAAGCAAACCCATGGAAAAGTGTTTTCTCCATCTCTTATACTCCCAAAACCAATGCCAAATCCTTTCAGACTTGCACTTAATGCCCCTTAGTTGGTGTTGTGACAGCAGAACTCCCAATCACAAGAATTTATATGAAAGGGTCAAGGAAGTTATATCACTCTTGAGCAGAGAACAAACTGCTCCGGCGCTAGGCACAGAGGGAAGTCATGACCCGTGAGAAGAAGGGCCAAATCCCTGTCAGAAACACTGAAAGTAATTTATATTAAGATCTGAAGATGTAAAAGAAAAAGAAACATTTTTCCAGATCCACTTAAACTGACGTAAGACAGAAGGTCTCCCACAAATGAGGGCTAAAAGACTTACTTGGTAACTTCCCCTGCCTGACATGCCCTTGGCCTTCTTCTGCCACCTGCCAGGTGACCTTTCACCTCTAGGAGCTTGCAGTTTAAGAGGCTCCTGGTGTTTTATGGCTGCTAACACAGATGGACTGGAATCTGACCACACAAACACAGGACACATACAGGCGCACAGGGACCATCAGGCTGTGTCAAAAAAACAATGATCAGTAAATCTGAGCAGGTGCTTTATATATGAAAATTATAAATATGAATGAGTGTTTTCCTATATGAACATTCAAATATAATAATTTATAGAAAGGTATATTAAAATATTTTATTACAAATCATTAAAATAGTGTTCATAAATGTTTGATGAACCTTTAGTAATTACTGCTGTCAATATTTAAAAATTATTACAAATAAATGAAATAAAACTTAATTAAATTAAACTTCATTATCATGTAATATTCAGGATTTGATCAAAGCTAAGAGATCACAGGTAGAGAGCACAGACAGCAAACAGCTGGTTCTCTAAAAACCTTCAAAAATATCTTAAGAAAATTAAATGTCATAAAAATTGATGTGACGTGTGATGTGTACCCAAGTAATTTGTGCTCTGCATTTATCCCATCCAGGTGCACACACACAGCAGTGAGGAGTGAACACACACACACACACACAGCAGTGAGTAGTGAACACACACCCGGAGCAGTGGGTTTTTACACATTTCTTCTATTTATTATTTGTAAAAGTATTACAAATGAATAAATCATAAATACAAATATTTTGTAATTCTTATTATATATTTTTATAGTTGTAATAAGAACATTATAAATAAGTAAATTCTTTGTACACTGAAATACCATTAAAAATCATCAAAATTGTGTGCATAAATGTTTGATGAACTTTTAGTAATAACTTCTGACAAAAACATGCATTACAAAAGTATTAAAAATGTTTTATAAAAAATTAAAAACTCCATTAAACTACTCTTTTAAGTAATATTCATGATTTGGTGCAAAGGTTAAATCTCTCAAACCCTAAAAATATCTAGCAGCTGTTTTCATAAATAGATACTTTTTTGTTATTAATTTTAATGGTGACATTGTTTATTCTCAGATCAAAACCATATTAAAAAGTTTTGCCAAATGAAATGATGAAAGCTGAAGTCTTGAAACACGATCTGCACTCTAAGAAAGCTGTTTTGCTATTTCCTCTTTCCAAAAAAAGTGGAACAAGGAAAGAAAAAAAGCATCTCAGATGCTCCAGTCAGTTACACTGTTCATTTGTGAAAGGAAAACAGAGAGTTTTATGTGCTAGTGCACCCACTGCTGGTGTTTCCTTTCAAATGTAGAGTTTTTAGTCGTCTTGATGATCCATCTGTCCCGGTTGTTCTTTATAATCATACAGTTATTTCTAAAAACAATTATAATATAATTTCTGACAGTAAAAACAATGCACATTAAAATCAACAGAAAACAAGACAGAGTCATTTCTACTTTTTGAAATGATCTATTTTTGGACCTAGACCTTTCTGTCTGACCTTTTCTCTAAAGACACAGATCCAATACCACACTGACCTCTTGTAATTGTTTGTCCCGGTGCAGCTTTGGCATTGTAAAACTTAACGGTCCTTATCTGTACACACTGGACAGCTATCATCAATTACTTTCCCGTTACAATCATCAAAGGGGCCACTACACTACAGTGACATGCGTGCAGCATCGATAGAAACCTGCTCAAGAAGAATCAGGAAGATTTCAAGAATTTTAATTTTGAATTTTCTGATAAAAGCTTAGAAACAGAAGGCAAACAGTTTGTCAGCTAATAAAAACTTTGATTGAATGTCAAAGTTCAAAAACTTTACGTTTAATGTTGGTATGTTTCTTACAGATTAATAATATTATTAAAATTATATTTATTCACAGAAAAGTCTTCTGTGATGATGACATTTTTCTATATTTTTAATTACCTAGCTATAAAGAATTCTGTTTTTAATTAACTGTATTAACAGAAAAGCACAATGAACAAAGTTCATTTCATACTGCTATGGGAACTGTTCACTATATGTGAGTTATGGAGCAATATACTGAGACATGAGAGACATCTGCTGGTGGTTATGGGAAGCTGCATTATGATTTAGTCACATTGTAACATTCTATTTTCATGTCATTTGTTTAATTATTTATTATTACATTGTCAGGGTCACATGCATAACTCACATGCAAATTAGCTGAGTGAATGCCTTTTGAAGGACATATTTTAAAATAAAAATAAGAAAAAAATAAAGAAAATTAATATTTTCCTACCAGTTAAGACTCGAAAAATTCAGGATTGCTGCATATATTAAATATTATGATATATTACATTACAAATAAAAACATTGTAGTAGGCTATGTTACCGTGCATTTTTTTATTTAAATGAAAAATATTTTATTTTAAAAAAGCCACACCGAGGATGATTCTCATTACTGTTTAATAACATGGCCTCGTGTTCTTCACTATTTTGAAGTATGCGTGTTTAATTTACAATAAAAGCTGAATTCTTCAGACAAACACAGGTTCATGTTTCTGAATACATGCTTTGTGAGATAAAGAGCAGCTCACTGATGAAGCGTTCAGCTGTGAGACCTGGAGCAACAGCCTGTGACGTGAGGATAAATAAAGGACAAGTTCCAATAAACAGAGACAGGAACATGCCGCACATAAAGGCTTCCCACCTCTATAAACATGTCTAATTGTGGTTCAAATAAAGCCCACACATCAATAAACACAGGGCAGAAGGGCCAGAGGCTGAGGCAGGGAAATAAAGCAAACTTTGCGTTAGGTTGCCTTATTTTCAGAAATGTCTTTTGTTTCATATCATCTGTAATCAAGTAAAAATAAGTTGAGGTGGAGGAGAAGAAAACATTTGTTCTCGGGTGGTGTGGCATAGTGATTATTTAAAAGACGTGGGCTGTTAACCAAACGGTTGTAAGATCAAACCCCACGAGAGTGATCAGTTGTGCACTTTCAAGAGCAAAGCCGTCCAGGTCATTGCAGGCTTCTGACCCTACAATATGCACCGTGATTTGCTTTAAATAAATTGGTACATTAGTAACTTCCGTGATCATTTTTTCTTAGATTCATACCTGGGAAATCACTTATTCAGACGTTAAAGAATAGTTCACACACACACAAATGATTTACTCACTTCCTGTCGTTGCACTGGCCGCACTCACAATGAATGGGTACTGGAGCTTTCAAGCTTAAAAAGGCCACAAACAGTGTTGCCAACTAATTTTCAGAGAAAGTTGCTAAAGGATGGTCGATTTGTTGCTAAAAGTTGCTAAATGACGTTGTGATGTCATTGCGCAATGACGTCATTGCGTAATCACGACGTAAAATTGTCACATCATCAAATCTCAGCAAAAAATATATTTTATATGTTAATTAGATTTGTTTGTAAACTAATATGCATGATATATTAAAATATAAATAACTGTATTTTTAAATACATTGAATTATTGAAAACGTACACATTTTTGAATGATTTCAATTTAAGTTTTTTTAGTAGCTAGTAAACTAGTAATTCTACACATTCTTAACTAATATGCTTTAAGCAGTGTATTAGTAGTTAGTTAGTATGCTACACTCTAAGAAAAGTCTGTAAAAATAAGGCACAATCTACTATGTTAATATGAAAGAATTTTCCGTAATGGTTTTTTACCTGCATTTTAAATTACGCATTGTGTTTTCGGGTTACAGGGTTACAATGGATGATGGATAATGGATAATGTCCTGAAAGATTTTCCATTTTTCTTACAGTATACTAACTGATCAATTTGTTGCTAGGTGCTTTTGGAAGAAAAAGTTGCTAGGGTAGTCTGAAAAGTTGCTAAATTTAGCAACAAAATTGCTAAGTTGGCAACACTGGCCACAAATTCTGCATAAAAGTGGTCTATGCGAATCGTATGTTATATTCCAAGTCTTCTGAAGTCATGGAGCTAGGAAGTTTATGTGCTACTAGTGTCGTCTAGTGGAACTACAAAAATAAAGCAACTTTTGCAAACGCTTCTTTAGCGCGTCACGCGTCACCCCCAACTCAAACGTGACAAACACAGCTGTTACAAGTCTATAAAAGTTCAGGCTCAACAAGTAAAAGTAGGTTAAGTTAAATAAAATGTCCATCATATAGTAGTACTTTTAACTTTGTTTAGCTTACCTGTCGAGAAGAAACTCCGCAAACATTCCATTAGATTCCTCCATCTTGTAAAAACACCATCAGTTTACCCTTGTTTTACCCCGTTGTCTGTCACTGCATATTTTGGTAAATCTTTGAATTTTGCTTACACTTCTTTCTTTTTCCACTAGGGATGGGCAGATCGATCCTTAAGTATCGATACTTTCGATACTGATGTTGTATCGAAAGGATCGATCCTCACATAAAAATATCGATTCTAAAGTGCATTTTTTAACCATTAATT
>NW_015549566.1:763085-773746 GCF_001515605.1 Sinocyclocheilus anshuiensis | reverse complement strand
TAAATTACATTTTAAAATATATTAAAATAGAAAATAGTTATTTTTAATTGTTATATTTCTCAATATTGCAGCTTTTACTGTTTTTTTCTCAAATAAGTGAATCCTTGGTGAGCATGAGACTTAAAAAAAAGTACAAAATCTTACTGACCCCAAACTTTTGTGTACATATAATATTTATTTTAAATTGGTGTAGCGTCTGCGTAGAATCATGCATGATCTTTGGGGTTTTATATATTCTTTCAATAATTTAAAAGATCAGTTTAGTTTAGAGGTATCGGTATCGATATCGACGATACTGGGCTTGAAAATATCAGTATCGGATCGAAAATAAAATAAGAGGTATCGCCCATCCCTATTTTCCACACCGGCTAAACACTCTCTGGCTCAGCCTGCTACAGTAGCCACGCCCCAAACTCGCACTATTGGCTGCGCAGAGGTATGCCAATACAAAGAATATAATATACAGTATAATTTATAAACATACGTTTCTGGGGGGGAAATGGAAAAGATTCTATTTGAAAAATTCGATCACGAATGGGAAATCGCTTCATGAGCAGCAACTTTAGACAGATGTCACGATCTTCCTTGAAAAAAAAAATTACATTTATCTTTGTATCTCACACAAAACTATCATTAGACCGGTAATATACTTTTTAACGTTTTTTTTAGGTTTATAGACCAAGTTTCTCTTCAAATAAAATAAAATTAATAAATGATCAATCGATCAATCAACCAATCACTTTTTTCCCTTCCAAATAATTTCGTACAATTATGAAATTACATGAAGGTGAGAAAATTATTTACTTTTTTCATTTTGGAGTGAACTATCCCTTTGACATGTCCAAGTGCTGAAAATGCTATAGCTGTAAGTGGTAAAAAGAACTAAATGAATTTCTTGAGTGCTGTGTGAGGTATCGACTATTGGAATTCATTCCCACCGCCACACAAAGCAAGAGGAGTCAGATTCAAGTTCTCCACATTTATTTCAGCACAAGTGGTTCATAAAACATCTCAGACTGTACCACTTACATGATTCTTATCTTTAAAACCCTCAGTAGGCAGGCAAGATCAAAGATTTAAACATGGCGGTGTCCAGCGTCACTGCTATGTCAAAATTTGTACATATTATTGACTAAAAACAAATGGGTTTCAAACTGGGCATGACAAATATCGCCACAAATGGTTGCAAGTAAAGAATACAAACAAGACAAAATAAAAACGGTGGCTCAGGATTCACACAAGTGCTGCACTGGAACTTTTACAGTGGTAATTCACAATATGTCGATACACACATTTCCTATCACACTATTCCAGTCTTTTTACAGTTGTTTACTCTTCTTTTTACTCAATTTTCTGTGAGCGTGTGCATGTGTGATCACATTGACATACTGCTACATACTTTACTCAGTGTTGTAATAAGGCAATGTGGTACCGAAAGGAACAATTTCACTAAAAACAGCCACATCTATCAAGTGAACAGTTTTGTTTAATTCCAATTAACAATGGGAGAGTGTATCATTAATAACGACCACAAGCATTTGAATGTAAACTGGCCATAAACCTCATTTAAAATCCTTGAACATTAAAGAAGAAGTGGGGTAGACCATATCCATTTTCCTTTTTTCTGGTCACCTCAATACAAGATACAAAAAATAAAGAAGAAAGAAATACATTCATAAACAAATCTGTTAAGTAACACCCGCAATCCAGTTAAAATGAAACATGGATTAAACATGTACCTCTTCACAATGGTTCGGGAAGGCAAGAGGTCTGCTCTACCCTCTGCTTTTCTTAAGCTTGGCACAAGAGACTAAGATGAAGCCTTCTGGTCCACTCAGACAAGAGCTGTACAGGCTTCACTGCAATATGGAACTACTGTACTGCACAATAGTCTCCGAATTAAACACACTGCGCTGCCTGTGGCAGTGTGACTGATATCGCTGGTACATCTCCATTAACCCAGTTCCCTGAGAACACTAAAGGACTAAAACCATGGCAGCACACAGGATATGCAATAATATTATTTGCTAGATAAAATGCTTAGGATAAATCAAAGGAAAAAAGAAGACAGTGAATATATGGACTAAGCATGTGACTTAATGTGGACAACACTCAAATAACTGTTACTGTCTTCATTTCGGTCATTATTTTCTGAAAATAGCTGATAAAACAACCAAAATATGGTTACAGTTTTCAAATTTTCAAAAAGCAGAGGAAATTCAACCTATTGCTGAGCAAGAAAGTTAACCAATGGATAGAAAGTGTAAACAAGGTACCATGGACAAATGCAGGCCTACTGGCATAAAGTGACACAAATCGAGCATATGCAACAAAAATCTGATCCTGTGCAATTTACTGTCAACAGCCTACCACCTTCCCTTTTCATCAGCATACATTGGTCCATTTTTTTCATCTGTACACATATGAGGTTTGCTTTTTAGATTTTTTTGTTGTGTATTTTCGTGTTTTTGCACTGATGTACCCATATCTAGGTGCTTGTTTTGGCTTTAAGCAAATGTAATGCTCGTGTGAGAGTTTGTTGTAAAATAAGGGTCTTTTCCCTGTTCAGTGAGTCTGCTGATCAGCTGACAAACTCCTTCACAGTTTGCTTCAGTTAATGCCTACGAAGTCCAATACCCACATATATTATTTATAAAAAATAAGTTATTGCGCATCCGAAAAAAGTGCATCTTATATTCAAAAATATCTGTTTCGCTCCATGCTTTCTTTTCTTCTTCAGGGTCCAGAAACCCAAATCCAGCGTTTTCTAAGTGACGGGGGGTAAAGAGGGCACGTAAGAAAACATGATGAGAAAGTGGAGCGGGAAGTGAAGGAGGAGGAGAGAAAGAGTTGTCCAGCTATGCAATCACCATGGGAACATCATCTGAAAAGCCACTGATCATTGGAGCATCTTCATCATCGTCACCTGAAGAGAGGGAACAAAGAAAAAATCTTAGCAGCCAATTTCCACAGTGTGGAAGACTCTTAATAAATATTGTACTAAATAAAGTGAGCTGAAATTAACTAAATATAATTCATGTGACCTGAACTTAACTGAAAATGACCTGAACTAAGCTGAATTGACATTAAATAGGCCTAAACACTTATTAAACAAAGAGCTGATGTGAACTAAATTGAAATAAAGTAATGAATTATAGGTGAACTTAACGGAAGTAAACTGAAGTGATCTAAACTGAAGTCAACTGAACTGAATTAAAATGAACTGAACTAAACTGAAGTGAACTTAACTGTCAACTGAGCTAAATAAACAAACTGAACAAAGTAATTGAACTAAACGCAAGTGAGATGATCTGAAATGAACTGAATTGAAATAAACTAAGCTGAAGTGAACTTAACTGAAGTCAACTGAAGTGAACTAAAATAAAATAAAGTGAACTGAAGTCAACTGGTCTAAATCCAAGTGAACTGAACTGAAGTCATCTGAGCTAAAGTGAAGTAGAGTGAAATGAACTAAAACACAGTGAAGTGAACTAAGCAAAACTGAACTGAAGTGAACTAAACTAAAACCCAGATGTCATCTGAGCTAAACACAAGTAAACTGAACTAGAATGAAGTGAACAGAGATGAACTGAAGTCAACTGATCTGAAGTCATACTGAGCTAAACTGAAGTGAAGTGAACTAAATGACACTTCTCTGAAGTGTACTGAAGTAAAAAAACAGATTTCATGAAAGGCAGGAGACTGGTCTTACCCAGCTCATCTCCTGAGGAGAAAATAGCAGAGCCCAGACGAGAGTTGTAGTGGCTGTTAGCGAAAGCGGTGAAGCTGTGCTGTAGCCGACGGTGTCTGAGGTAAAGCACCACCAGGCCTCCACACACACCCACCAACAGCAGGAACAACACTGGAACCACCACCGCCGCCATGTCTTCTGATTTACCTGACTGAGATGAGGCATCATTTGGCCCTGAAAGATGTCAAATGTGTCAAAATCAATGTCTGGCTCCACAAATGGCCATAGAAATACAGAAGCAAAATGTTTAACGTGTAAAAGCTCATACCTGCTGCTTTGCCCAGTTCATCATATAACAGCACTGCCGCCTCTCCACACAGCTGGTTGTTGAGCAGGCAGCGCGCCCGCACTGAGAACGTGTAGTTATGGCCCACCATCAGGTTGCTGATCCTGAAGAACGTCTCTGTTGTGTTACCCAGACATTTTGTTGAGTTGGTGACACTGTCATGCATATACACCTCATAGCCCTGAAGAGTCAGACCATCATTAGTCAAACAAAAGGAAATGGGGGAAAAAAAGCCAAAAAGGAAAGTTGTTTCAGACATGGATAAACCTCTTGTTAAAAGATAATAAAACATTTTCTTTGTGACAATGGGCACCAATACATCATGCAAAATAAGACTAAATGTTCATTAACTAAGTAAATAGAGTCACATGTTGATTTCATGTTGACATTAAGATGTGTAGAAAGATTCTGGTTTCTAACCCTGCTCTCATTGAAGGTCCGGTCCTTCACAGCCACACTCTTCCAGAAGAGAAACACATGATCCTGTTCTTCTAAGATCTTGAGGGCCTCAGGCGCAGGCAGAGGAACTTTGTGGAAAAAATATACATGCATAAATATACAATGCAGCAAGACATTTCACATATAGTAGAAATGCACTACCGTTCAAAAGTTTGGGGTCAGTGCAATTTTTTTTTTCAAGAAAGTAATGTTTTTAGTCAGCATGGATGCATTAAATCGATCAAATGTGAAAGTAAAGACATTTATATTTATATTATATTATAACGTCATAAAAAAATTCTATCAAAAAGAAAAACTTCTTTTTAATTTTCTATTCATCAAAGAATCATAAACGGTTTCTACAAAAATATTAAGCAGCACAACTGTTTTCAACATTGATAATAAGAAGAAATGTTTCTTGAGCAGCAAATCAGCATATTAGAACTATTTCTAAAGGATCATGTGACACTGAAGACGAGTAATAATAACTGCTAAAAATTCAGGAATCAGCTATTTTAAATTGTAATAATATTTCACAATATTTCTATTTTTACTGCATTTCTGATCAAATTATGCAGCCTTGGTGAGCAGAAGAGACTTCCTTATAAAACATTAAATAAACTTCTGAGCCGTAGTGTAGAACAGGTAAAGATGGAAGAGGATGGAAAGATTTGCTTAAAAATACAGTTTTAATGAAAATCTGTGGCCTTAATATTTTTAGAATGTAGAAATTGTTATAAAAGTAATAAAGCGCAAAGGCTGCGCTATATCAGGTACTTCACCGCGTACCACAATGTATGATGGCCCTCATGCCCTAAATTATGTAATAAGGTTTAATTACAGTAAAACTAATATTAACATATTTAGTATTATACCTTATTTATAATACATTTCAGGCAAGAAAAGAGACGGCTATACCTGTGTTGAGTGTGTAGCTGGCCTCTTTGCTCATGTTGAGCAGCCTGATGGTGATGCTGTAGCGTCCTCCAGGCTCCAGGCCCTTCAGCGTGTACTCCACTGTGTTGTTTTGAGTTGTCACCTTATAGTCCTGCTCTGTTTTACGAACTGTATCTCTCACGTGCACTGCATATGTCTTATATATACACACACAGAGATGCTTGAAACACCCCATCTGACATATAAGTAATGGTTTTATAATAAAAAATGGACTTTACTATGTGGTCATACCAAAGGACTGCTGGGAGAATCGTATGGCGGCTGCCACTTCAGAGTGGCCTGTGTCTTATCCACTTGCACCTTGTGCAGATTTCGAGGTGGAAGTCGCTCGTTGGGGATCATCTTCACTGCGGCGTAGTCCGATGGAGGCCCGAGGTATGGAGTAATCACCCTCACCTGAAAAACAAACATAATCGCTTCATCATGGTGCCAAAGCGTGTCTCTAAAGTGAAGAGTAGGAGGGTGGACACTAACCAGGAAGAGGTACTGCTTGTCGCTGTCAACGATCACAATCAGACTGGTGGAGGTGGTGTTCACCCTGTGAGGTCTGCGGTACAGATCCAGGAAGGATGTGGCGTAGAACACTCCATACATCTACGACAACATAGCCATGTTACAATGACGTCTTGCCAGACACTTTTCAGCTTAAAGGTCAGGTAAATTTCAGCAAAATGTTGTGGGTGCATTGTATAGTTTCAATTGTGTAATGATGTATGAAGCACAACAAACACAGTCGTCACCTTCAAATCAAGATGCTTTCGCTTGGTCAACACTGCAAATTTGCGTGATTAAACCCGATGCGAAATCTGCATGGGGTAATATTTCGCCCTCCCAAAAAATTCCCAAACGCATGGATTCCTATTGAAATTACTGGATTTCACCAGCAAAATTTTGTCGAACAACGGTAAATGTGACTGCACCTTTAGCTTATAAAAATGAATGCTTTACTTGATCTCATCTTATAGTATTCATTGTCTTTTACTTTCACACTTGTAAATACACAAGCGCAAAGTTTGTATGAATTCAAACCAAATTTTTGTAAAAGGCTAGTTTATTTCTAAAAGTGAGCAACTTAATAGCCTAACTTTTCTTGTGACCAACTTAAACACAAGCGAAATTTGCATGGGGACATTTTTTATTGCCGTCGCACGTGAATTGCTACTGAAATTACTCGCCTGTGAAATTTTGCCAAGCAATGATAAATATGACCGCACTTTAGGCATTTATGAGTTAAAGCCTGTTCAGGAACAATAACAAGAACAATAAAGATAACTATAATGATAACTTTATTAGCGATCACACCAACACACAATAACGTTCTGTATTATAAGCGCAGGCTGCAGTAATGTCGTCTGCAGATTTAAATGCTCAAGCAAAGTGATTCCAACGATATCATTCCTCTGTCATTGTTGTTATAGTTGTGATATGGACTGTGCTATTCTTTTACATTTAAAACTATATCTTTATTATTATAGTCCTTTGTTTGAATGGGCCTTTAGTCTCACCTCAGCTTGAGGGCCGGTCCAGTTGCACTCTACAGCGGTCTGGTTGAGCGCCCGGGCCTTCAGTGATGGCTGGGCAGGTCTGGTGCCTTTGGTCTGCTTGCGGAACAGAGCAGTAGGACTGTCTCCATCATCTGTGTGAGCCCACACCGCCACCTCATACACCGTCCCTGCTGTCAGGTTAGAGGCTGAACAGAAAACATCACACGCATTTTATATCGCTCCAGAAATGCTGACGGGATGTTTGATGACTGTGAAGTGTTTTACCTTTCAATGTCCCAGAAACCGTGTAATTCCAGCTCTCCTTCACATGTTCATCAAATACCCATGAAATGATAACAACATAGTGCTTCACCTGACAGAGAGAGATCAGTATTATATTTAAATTAGGAGGAGGTCATAAACGTAACCCACACACAGGAAAAAAGCAAACAGACTGACCTGGACTTTATAATCACTGGTGATGGACAAAATCATGGAGTCTTCTGTGATGCTGGTGATCTCAACAGCAGGAGGAGAGAGAGCTGGAAGACACATAATTAAAGAGTCATGAGACACTAGAGCAGTTTTTTGTCCAAACACTAAAACATAACTAGATGTTTATGTAATCTATAAAACATTTGAGGGTAAAACTTCCAGCAAAACATCTGTATCGTAATAAATAGTTACCAGACTACTCTTGAAAAGCTCACTGAAAAGATTTTAAAGATCTTAATATATTCAGCAATAAAAGTATTTGGTTTCTATTTCAAATAACTGCTCTGTGTTTGAACTTTCTATTCATCAAACAATTCTGAAAAATGTATCATGGTTGCCATAAAAACATTAAAGGTGCTGTATGTAGGATTGACACCGAGTGGTTGAACTAGGTATTGCAGTCCAAATTCAAAATATTGGAGAGGGTTTTTTTCACCCGGCCCCTCCTCCTCAGACTTGATGCACAAGCAGGTTGCCAGATTGACTACACCAACAGGAACCAGCGCACTTGACGATGAATGAAATGAGATATGCTCTTTTTTCCCGCCAACTGGCAACCCTGGGTGCCGAAATACAATTGGGTAAACTGGCAGTGGGCGGGTTTCACAAATCAAAACAGAGACCGACATTCCGGCCCGGAACGCACATTTTCAAAGGAGAATACCTGACTGCAGCATTGTTTTTCAGATAAACAAGTGTTAACTTAACATGTTTCTTAAATATCTGCAAACATATTATGGTATTTTTATGCTTTAGTAGAGTCAAAAACTTACATACAGCACCTTTGAGCAAACTGTTTTCAACACTGATAATAAGAAAAGTTTCTTCAGCAGCAAAAGAAAAACTCTTACCAACCCCAAACTGAATGGTAGTGTATACACATGTTTCATATCACATGTTAAAATCCTTTTTTTTAAATTGAATGTTACCATCCATTATTTTTAATGTCTATTTATAAGACTGAATGGCCTTATACTATGAGAAGGCCCTGCCTCATAATTATTCATGATACCACATTACCTTTCCAGTGATATTACAGATACAAATTGATCTGTTTATATTTATGCTGAAAAGGGAGTTTAAACCACACTCGATAGGTTTCAAACATCCTGTAAGATAAAATACTTGAGCGTAAATGTCCAGCAGGGGGAGTTAGCACTCCTCTGTGAATATGTCATTTGCTTTTAAATAATTTTGATACCTTTTTGAGGAATAATGGATTTAATTTCTGTCCAGTTTCCCACGCCTCTGCTTGTGACAGCAGCCACCTGACAAATAAGATGAAGAAAGGTTAGATGAAGCTATGACCTAGAAGCGTATGTGAAGCAACTTCATGCAGGTTTTTAGAGTGTCACACCCTGAATCTGTAGAGCGAGCTGGGCTGCAGGTTCTTCACTTCTGCATTAGTGCTGGTGCTACGCTGGGAAAACCACTCCGCACTGTCCTTTTCACTGTACTCCACCTGCACAACACACGCATGAGCTGGTTAGATATAAGTATGTGTTGATAAATGCTATGAAGTACTGAAGGCTTCTCACTCACAATATACTCCCTGATGAGTCCATGTGCTTTATCAGGAGGGTTCCAGGAACACAGCACTGTCCCGTCCTCAGCGTTGTCAGAGCTCAGCTGCAGATTCTGCGGAGGGTCCGGCACTGCCACACAAACACAGTCGTCAGCATATCTCTTCCATGTAAATCTGAGTTGTTCCATAAATCATTTTAGAGACTATGCTGCCAAGACAGACTTACATCCTTCTGGTGTGCGTAGTGTGAGAACTTCATTGGTCCTGTGCTGTTTGCTGAGACACTGAGTCTGAACCTTCACCTGGTAGGTGGTGTCCGGCATCAACACGGTCAGAACGGCAATGCCCTTATTGCTGTTTGTGTCCATGGACGTCCACTGCTGGACACCCACCTGCCTGGAAAATCCATACAGCTTTACATTACAGACTCGTGTGGACCTGAGACATTTACTGTTGTGTGTAGATCATGGGTTACTTATATACAGTATATATCTAGTATGGCAGATTAATTATAAAACAAATTAAATGTTTTGCTGTCGGCTGTCAGCCCTCCTATGTCCTATTTATTTTTATTTACATATATTTTTTATTTTATGTCAAAATGACAGGCGGTATAAGTATGGTGAGTGAGCCGGGGTCACGGAGGGTGGAGGCACGGGCGGCTTGTCAGCCACTATCTGTCAGAGTGAATTAGAAACAATCAGGGGTGACTGAAAGATAAGGTGATTGTTATTAAGCAGCGGGGCTGCGAGCAAGCTCCCCCAGATGTGGAGGATGTTGAACACCACAGTTCAAGTGGTCCATCACCTTAAAAGGCTTAGAAGACACAGGTGTAGATGAACACAAAGCCTGAATGAATACCTGAAGTAGATGACAAAAGAGCAGGTGGATGCAGGCATATTTTTGGGCCTTGACCAGGTAAGCGTCACAGCACCAGAAAAGTTGGCGCTCCACTGTAGATTTTGAATCTTGTAGACCAGCAAATCCACTGAGAAAAGGAAAAACAGGGTAAATCACGAAGAAGAGTTAGACTGCCGACTTACTGTGGTATAATACTGTACTTGCTGCAGTCAGATTTCAACAGCATATACACCACAAACATCTCTCAGTGTCTCACCAGTGCAGTTGTCCTCGTCACTCCGGTCAGAACAGTCTATGAAGCCATCACACCTCTCGCTGTTCAGCACACAGGCCTCACCGTCCGCACAGAGAGTACCATTCACACAGAGCAACGGACCATGAGTGGCTGGGAAAAAAGAAGTTCAAAAAGAAAAGCTTGTTAACTTACATTTACAGGTATGTGAAGATGTGAAGAAGATTAGCCACACCAGCCACACACAAGTATATACAGTATAATGTTTCTTTTACTTGACAGTTTTGATGAAAATGGTAATAAAGAGTGGTTAAATCTTTTTTTTTCCTTTTCTTTTTTTTTACTGTGTATGACTGTCTTATAGGCACTTACGACAGTTGTCCTCATCAGACCCATCCTGGCAGTGAGGATGTCCATCACAGCGCTTCCAATCAGCAATACAGACTGGAGGTTTCAGGCACAGGAACTGATCTTTAGTACAGCGGCCCGATGGAGGAAGAGTTGCCACTGGAGTCACTGAGCCTTTGACTAAAAGAATGACAGAAACAGCATAAACAAAAATGATAAGGCATAAAAAGACACAAGGTTTAAACTTATTTTAGATCGAAATGTGTCCCCCTAAGTTTTTTTTT
>NW_015549566.1:760101-763020 GCF_001515605.1 Sinocyclocheilus anshuiensis | reverse complement strand
CATTAATATACTAATATATATATATATATATATATATATATATATATATATATAACAATTAAGAAATTCACTTATTAATGACACTTTTTAAAAATATTATAAACATTTTTAAATATATTTAAAATAAAATAAAATGTGTAAAATAAAATAAAAAATAAATACATAAAAGGAGTATGGAAACAATTGACATTCACTTATTTATTCATATTTTCATTCTATTTTTTAATGTTGTCATTATTAAGGGACAACACTCAATAGTATTGTGTGAAAACTGAAAATAAACTGTGGCGCTCTGGGACTGTCATGTCACCCACTGAGCCCGTCTGAGCTGAAAAGCATGAATTTGCATGCATGAACATGAATGTCGAATGTCACACATAATTAAAAAATTAATTTAATTTGATGAAGCTTAATTTATTGATGCAAGAAAAGTTTATTGTTTGCAGCTAAAAAAAATATATTATGAATATGTAAAACCAATATAATAAATAGACATATTTTTTAAATGTAAAGTTTTTTAATATAATATTTCATGATGCAAAATTTTATAAATGGCTGCTTTATTTATTCTTTCAGGATTCTTTGATGAATAAAAAGTTCAAAAGAAAAAATATATACATACACGCACATATATATAGATATATAAAGAGATAGAGATAGATATATATACAGAGAGAGAGAGACTCTTTCACAGGCCATCTGTTTGACACCCCTAGTATTGGCTAGGAAATGAGCAGAGGAAGCACCTGTGGGACAGCCCACTTCATCGCTGCCATCAGGACAATCAGCGTAGCCATCACACACCCAGGTGTTCACAATACACGCGCCAGAACCACAGCGGAAACGATTAGGAGCACAGGTAGCTGGACCCGGAGCAGGTGTGTGAGGAGCTCCGCCACCTGAACACAGACACAACAGAATTCATTGTAATTAATCCACTGAGCATTATCTTTTGTCAGCACTCTACAGTACAAACAAGGATAATAGATGCTGACTGGCCAAGAACACAGTGTTGATTTGTGTACCTGAGCACTGAGATTCATCAGACCAGTCACCGCAGTCATTTTCCCCATCACACTTCCACCAGGCGGGCACACAACGGCCGTTCTTACACTCATACTGAAAGTAATGCGAGCAGCCTGGTTCATCGGTCGGAGACGCTGAAACAGGAAGCACACAACTCATTAGCAAACAAGCACAAAAACAAGATAAACAGCACTTTCTCAAAGCTGTCCCAAGTATGACTGGACTGGACCTTATTTATTGAATGCTCTGACTAGAAGTCTGTAGTCTTGCATAGCCAAAATTCTGTCTAACAAGAACTAACGAAGCTAAAGTTCCTGCTCACCACAGTTGGCCTCGTCAGAGTAGTCGCCACAGTCGTCCATGCCGTCACACTTCCACTCCAGGGTCACACACATTCCATTGGAACACTGGAAGCTGTAGCCATCACATGTTTTCTCAAACTCAGGGTTAGTTGCTGTGGAGGAGGAGGAGAACTAATCAAATTACAAAACATTGCACTTGTGCTCTACCCAAGGTCCACAATTAGGACTGTCAAATTAGGATGATTAAAAAATGTAATTAAATTAATTACACAATATGCCGATTAATTAAATTAAGTTGAAAGTGCATATAAATTTTTGCAGAGAAGCTATTATGAATAAATTATGACATACAATACATTATTGTAGCAGACGAGTATAGCATATGAGAAAAAAGAAAAGCAACAGACTGCAAAAAGTGCTGAATATATCATTTGCTTTATTTTTAAACACAGAAATGTAATACATCAAATTTATTTAAATTTCTTTATTATGAGTAAGGTTTTTTTTTTAAATAAATTAATACTAAATAAGAGAAACCAAATACTAAATAAGAAATTTATACTAAATAAATAATAAATATTAAATTGATCAAACATGAAAGTTGATTTGTTACAAATGTTACAAAAGATTTCTATTTCTAATGAATACTGTTCTTTCGAACTTTCTATTCATTAAAGTATCCTGGAAAAAATCTATCACGGTTTTCACAAAATATTTAGGCAGCACAGCTGTTTGCAATGTTGATAATAATACGAAATGTTTCTTGAGCATCAAATCAACTTATTAGATTGATTTCTGAAGGATCATGTGACACTGGAGTAATGGCTGCTGAAAATTCAGCTTTGCCATCACAGAAATAAATTATATTTTACAATACAGTAAAATAGAAAACAATTATTTTAAATTGTAATAATATTTCACAATATTATTGTTTTGTTTTTTTATCAAATAAATGCAGCACTGGTGAGAATAAGAGACTTCTTTCTAAAATTATCATATAACCAAACTTCTGAATAGTATATTTACATTAGATTTAATAATTTGTTAAGGAACATATTAAGGAATTAACATTAAAGGAGCATAATTAAAGGGGTCATATGATGCGATTTCAAGTTTTCCTTTCTCTTTGGACTGTTACAAGCTCTTGGTGCATAGAGAAGATCTGTAAAGTTGCAAAGACTAAAGTCTCAAATCCAAAGAGATATTCTTTATAAAAGTTAAGAGTCAACCACGCCTACCTAAAATGGCTCGTTCTAACACGCCCCCACATACCTATGTCACTATGTGGAAATATTAGCATAATGCCTCCCAAATGTGCACGCAAAGAAAGAAGGCGTGGTTTCAGGAACAGCAGTCGTGTTGATGCAGCCATGTCAGGGAGACGCTGTGTGATTCAGTGCGAAAGCAAAAGCACTTTATTTGGCCTTCCGGAAGTAGCTGCAATTAGGAATCATTGGTTAAGATTTATTTACAACAGAACAGCACAACCCAGATGTTCGAATTTGTTAGGGATGCACGATACCGATACTGGTATCGGTATCGGGCCCGATACTGGTCTCCTGTACTCGTACTCGTACTCGTTAAAATGCCC
>NW_015549566.1:754551-759980 GCF_001515605.1 Sinocyclocheilus anshuiensis | reverse complement strand
GGGGCTTTGTTGAAAACGACGTGTTTGAGAGAGGCGGGGCATAGAGGACCTACAATAATGTACAGTATTTGAAAAATAATGTGTTTTTTGAACATTAAAGCATGTCAACATATTCTGTTACATCAAATACACAAAATAATGATCTTTAAAATAGCATCATATGACCCCTTTAAATGTGCACATTTACATATACGTTTTTTTATTTATAAATATAATTAATTGCACTAAATTTACCTGGACAGTCCTAGTCAGAAACACATAACGGCCTTTTGGCTAATTCCTCCTGTGAATGTTTTTTAATGTTTTCACATTTCAGTAAGCAAATTTGTTGAACTCACAGCAGCCAGCATACATCGGGTCCTCGTCAGATCCATCGGTGCAGTGCCGGGTACCATCACACACCAGAGACTGGAACAGACACTGTGCTCGGTTTCTGCACACAAACTCCATATAGTGTGCACAGAGTGGACCTGCAAGAACAGATCCTTTTTATTTCTCGAGTTCCAATTGTAACAACAAACAACAATTCCACTTATGTATACTTGTGTAAGAAAGCAATACCGCAGTTTTGCTCATCAGCGCCTCCTGGACAGTCCTCCACACCATTGCAGTGAGCACTGGCGGGCAGACAGGTGCCATTAGAGCACAAAAAGCCGTTGCACTTTTCTCTACCTGAAGGACAAAACCGAAAGTTACACAAAATTATGCATGAGTGAGCAACGTGATTAGAGGATCTGATGCTGATGCATTTGGTCTTCCACAGAAAAAAAGAAAATCCAATGGTTTACAATGACATGAGGGTGAGTAAGGCAGTGTTTGAGACTGACCACACTGGGTAGGGTCCTCATCGGAGCCATCCTGGCAGTCGTCATCTCCGTCACACACCCAGCGCTGAGGAATGCAGTGACCCGTGTGACACTGGAAACTACTGCTCTCGCACGTGTGGTGACCCACTTTATGTGACAGAACGAGGAAGAGAGAGACACTGAGGATGTAGATGTGATGTATTTCACTGCATATTTCTCGCACCTGTGTGTAAATGAGTCTCTTTTCTCTCACCAGTACAGTTGGTCTCGTCTGACCAGTCCCTGCAGTCGTTGTCCCCATCGCAGCGCCATGCGTCCCGAATACACACACCTCTTGCACAGGTGAACTCTCCTGGGCCACACTTGTGAGACTCTAAAAGAAAGCAGATACAATATGAGCACTGCATTTATGCTAGTTTAACTGAACAACTAAAAACAAACAGAATATAGCTTAAAAAAAGGCAATTTTTTTTCAATCCAAGGAAGTGCCATATCAACCAAACACTCTGCTGCCAAACAGATGCAAAAGGTAAATCTTGTTAAAAAATAATTAAGGCATGTTTGACACGGTTTTCAATAAATGAACAGAAAAAATATATTAATTAACTAATGGTATTTACATACAGCAATATAATAATTTATACATATAAACAACATTAATAAAAAAATTACTATCTTCTCATTTCTTCCATGAACATACACCACAGATTTCCCTGAATATTTTTAAGTGTTCAGCGATGAATCATTTGATCAGATTTGAACTGTTTCACTGAAAGGAACAGTTTTAACTGATTCATACAAACGAAGTGAAACCTAATGCAATTTTTAAGTTTAATTCAGAGCAGTGCTATTTTAGAATTATTTATATACTATTGTTGTATTTATTAATATTTTTAATTATATTTTATATTTTAATTTTAATTTTAGTTTTAGCAATTTTGTCATGTGCTTTTGACATTTGTTTTATTATTATTATTTTTATATCTTTTTTTATTTTATAATTTCAATTCAGTTTTGGTTTATTTTTATCTCAGTTTTAGTCAGTTTAGCACTTCAACTTCAACTTATTTTATTTCAGTTAGTTGCCAAGGCCAAAAATGAATGAAATTAATATTTTTTAACAGTTTTAGTTAACAATAACAACACTAATTCAGAGAAACTATTAAAATCATCAGTCAACTTTTTATTTGCATTTGGGGCATGATCTTTAAACTGGTCTGTAATTTGTTCTTTAGGAAAGATTAATTAAAATATTGGCTATAATTGTGTATTTACACTGTAACAAGGACACCTTAAAATAAAGTGTAACCAAATATTGTGATACTGCTTAATTTTATATCACCCACAAAATCATCTCAGATATATAGTGAATATTTGACATATAGCTCTAAACACAAACACATACCACAATGCTCCTCGTCGCTGTTATCACCACAGTCATCCTCATGGTCACACTTGAAGGCCAGTGGAATGCAGGAGCCTGAGGCCACGCAACGGAACTGGACCGCAGGGTCACAGGAAGTGGTGGCTGCAGAGAGAGAAAGATATGAAACACAGAACATACACATTTCTGCCGTTTTATATGAGACAGGGCTGATGACGTGACTCACGGCAATCCTGTTCATCACTCATGTCGCCACAGTCGTTGTCACTGTCACACTTCCAGATGCTGCTGATGCATTTCCCATTAGCGCAGCTGTGCTGGTTTGGCAGGCAGGTGTGTTCTGATGGGCAGAAAGAGTCAATAAAGGCAAAAATACATTTAAACTTCATAAAAACGTTTAATCAGCATTTAGAGCTTTTGATATCTGACACTTTTGCATTTGTCAGACCTGTCTTAATGCATGTATTATTGCGGGGCTGGTATCCACTGGGACACTGACACTGATGCTCTCCTGAGGGTAGGATGGTGGTGGAAACTCCATCGGGGCAAACACAGTGATGCTTGTTTCCAGGCTGGGGAAGACACAGAAGACTGCATGGCTGATCCACACAAGCATTCTGACCTACAGGAGAGAAAAATCTTTAAAAAACTATTCCTGTATCCCACGTAAACCAGTGGGGCCACTGTGCAAAGCTGAGCCCATGAAATCAATATGGTAGTTTTGGGTTTTTATTGCTTATCTGCTAGCTTTTATGATAGTTTACTCCTAAAAATACTCCTGAAAAATAGCCCTAAAAGTTGAAAAAAAAGTGTAAAAATACACACAAAATGTATTTCTCTATTCTTGTGTAAACAGACCAAAAATATTAATGACACCAGTATTATTTTAGTATCACTGATGTACTATTATAGTTTGCTAATGTTTTGATTTGATTTTTTTATATTTTGTGTTTTCGTTTAGTTAAAGGTTTAGTGATTTGTTTTCAATTTTAGGATATAGTTTTAGTTTCAATTCAGTTAATTATTTTAGTACTTCAAATTAAACTAAATAAAAATTATGATGCCTTGGCAGTTAGCAACAATTAAAAAAAACATTAAGTTTAAGTGTTTTTATTTTACTTTATTTTATTTCAGTTGGTGTTTATTTTATTTAAAGTATTAAAACAGTTTTTTATGGTTTTAGTTTGTTAATGATAATAACCTTGTTGCAAATTATTGTCCAGTAAAATGCAAGAACTACAAAGATAATGTAAATGGATATATTTAGAAACAACTAATAATAATAATAATAATAATAATGATGAAAATAAATTATAAAAGGAGTATAAAATTAGTCTTTTTAATTATTTAAAATATTCATTTATTTTGCGTTCATAAACAATAGGAGCTGACAAGTGAGATTTTGTGGGACTGTTACATAAAGCAAAGGCAACTGGCCATTTAAAAAAAAAAAAAAAGCCCTGCCACCACTATTCTTATCATGGTCTTTATAGGTGTATTTCTCATATATTTCAGAGGGACTGACCTCTGTTTTTTCCCTTGTAGAAAATCTTGAGATCCATCACTCCTGTCAGTCTGCCCACTAGCATCTCAATGTCTGGTGAGCCTGATTTAGGTGCTTTGAAGATTCCCATTCTAGACCAGTCATCCCAGTACAGGTCATTCTACATCAACAAAGTGTTAATGATCATTAAAGACAGTTTAATATCAGTTGCAACATTCCCAGAAGTGATAATATTGGGCCTACCTTAAAAACAGCAATAGCATAAGGATGAGGCAGGCCCTCCATTATCACAGTACGGCGGCCTCCATTAAAGTCTGCTCTTTCAATGCGGTCTCCATACGCCTCCGTCCAGTACAGCCATGATTCATCGGCCGTTATGCCGTTGGGCCAGTGAACTGCCTCAGACACAATGCAGGCGATGTTGGAACCGTCCATCCAGCTGCGGTAGATGCCTGCCGCGCGATCGCCCCAGTCTGTCCAAAACATCAAGCTAAAAGAGCGCATGCAACTTAGTGGTCAGGGTAAAGGGAGAATGCAAACTGCTGAGGAAAACAAGTGATTTATGGGAACACCCTACCTCTCTCCTGGCATGAGCGTCAGGGCTCGAGGCTGCTCCACCACTGAAGAATTGACCAGAGTGCGTCTCAGGTCTCCATCAGAGTTGGACACCTGGAAGAGAGGCAATGTGAGGACGACTACAGGAACAAACACCTGTAATTGATGTTGCTGTTGTTGTTTTAAGCTGTGATTACCTCGATTTTCTGAGCACCAGCATCCACCCAATACAGCAACCTGCTGATGGGGTCAAATGAGAGCGCCTCCACGTTTTGTAGGTCCTTTTTGACGATCACTTCCTGTCCAGAGCTTCCATTCAAACACAGTCTCTACAACACAAAAACATATAAAATACTTATTAAATTAATTTTAAAAATTATTTAATTAAATAATAAAAATTTTCTTTCATTTTTTACATATTTTTAAATATTATTTTTAAAACAAAAAAATATATTTTTTTATTTGGAAATTAAAGTATTACATTTCTATCAGTGTGGCCTCAATGTATGCAAAAAATGTGTAAATATTTCAGTTTTTATGTAGGGATGCACCGATATTTAAATTTTGATACCAAAAAGCTGCTGATTATTTTTGTTATGAACAGTGACTAAAATATCCAATACTAAAATTCTATAGTATTTATAGAACAACAAATATTAAACAAAACTAAACACTAAAGATTAAAAAAAGTAAGAAAATTAACATTTTTTTAATTCATTAATTGCTGAAGCTTTAGGCATTAAAGGTCCCATATTTTACACCTTTCTGGAGTTTTATTTTAGGTTTTGATGTCCTTAAGAATATATATCTGCGGTATAAGTACCAAAAACCATCTCAATATATTTTTACAGGTTCTTTCTCAGGAGCTCTGCTGAGAACGGTCGATTTTGGCCTGTCTAATTAATATTCATGAGCCTCTCTTCTGATTGGCCTGTTGTTTTCTGAGTGACGCATGGCCAGGCCAACCACAGGTAACTAGGGTCAGCCGACGTCACAGCGCTAGCTGGAGGCAGCAAAACAAAGGGGAAACTGGAGGCGGCCCATTCAAACCAGCGCAGATTCGGCTACATAAGGAGCTTAAAATATCATCTTGTTGTGATGTTGGGTGCCAGAATCGACGTAATACAGCCTCAAATTAGAAATTTGATCGCACATCTGCTGCCACTGCCAGACAAAAAAC
>NW_015549566.1:753061-754322 GCF_001515605.1 Sinocyclocheilus anshuiensis | reverse complement strand
TAAAACAACAAACTGACGATTTATATATAATCATTTGTAATTGTATATATATTGTTGTGATTAATTGTGGCTGGAACAATAATGTAGCTGTAAAAATAGTTGCCTGCTGAAATTGAAATGTATATACATCTTCATCATGACTAGATAGGCACGGTGAGTTTGTCTTTACATTACATGTTAGATGTGATCCACCTCATAGTAACAATCCTGTCAGATCGTCCATCCTTTGAGTGAGAGTGTAATGTTACAGGTCGGCCGATCTGGTTTCGTGGCTAAAGTTAACCTTTTCGACATGTTTCCCTGTTGTTTTTGCTCAGCAATAGCATGGACGCGATGTTGTCTGGGGGTTTGGCAAAAGGAGAGTGGGATGGTGGGCGGTGCTCGGGGTGGTGACTGAAGGCGGTGACTGTGTAGTTCTGACATCAACTTTTTACCGAAGTCACAACGGTTTGTGAAAAATCACAGCTACTTTAAGCAGGCTGTGTGAATTTTACTGTGGACTGACTTTTGAAACTTATATGGTAGTTACATAGCACCTAGACCTCAGTTATCATGAAAAAAGCCAGGAAATTTCAGTTTTGACAATATGGGACCTTTAAACAATACATTGAATGTGAACTAATGAACATCAACTATATATACACAAATTTACCCAACACAATAAAGAACAAAAAGGGTTCAAATATACAGAATATTCTAGAAAACCAAAGCATGTGTAGGACTTGGATTTTCTGAAGAACACTGGGAAGTTTAACTGCTCAGGACAAACAAAGGACTCATGAACAACCCATGAAACTCATCACAAAGTTGTGAATCATCCAGATAACGACAACAAGATCAAATTAATTAACTTTTTCTGCAGCACTGTGAATGTTTAAGGGGATGTGTTTATTAAAGATGTGAGATATTGTAATTGTTTGTGTGTTGTTAGCTTAAAGGGATAGTTCACCCAAAAATGAAAATTTGATGTTTATCTGCTTACCCCCAGGGCATCCAAGATGTAGGTGACTTTGTTTCTTCAGTAGAACACAAACGAAGATTTTTAACTCAAACTGTTGCAGTCTGTCAGTCTTATAATGGAAGTGAATGGGAATCACGGCTTTGAGAGTCAAAAAAATATACACTAACAAAACCAAATTAAACCCTGCGGCTCATGACGATACATTGATGTGTAAAGACACGAAACGATCGGTCTGTGTAAGAAACTGAACAGTATTTATATTGTTTTTTACCTCTGATGCACTGCAATGTCTGAACTGTC
>NW_015549566.1:740671-752909 GCF_001515605.1 Sinocyclocheilus anshuiensis | reverse complement strand
TGGCGGTAATGCACTTATAAGTCTGCGATCCGCCATAAAGCAAGAAGAAGAAGACACATCACGCGCTGGCTGTCGAGGACGCGCTCAGGACAGTTCAGACATTGCGGTGAATCAGAGGTAAAAAAACGTAATAAATACTGTTCAGTTTCTTGCACAGACTGATTGTTTCGTGTCTTTACACATCAATGTATCGTCACGAGCCGCAGGGTTTAATTTGGTTTTGTTTGTGTATGTTTTTTTTTTACTCTCAAAGCCGTGATTCCCATTCACTTCCATTATAAGACTGACAGATTGCAACGGTTTGAGTTAAAAATCTTCGTTTGTGTTCTACTGAAGAAACAAAGTCACCTACATCTTGGATGTCCTGGGGGTAAGCAGATAAACATCAAATTTTAATTTTTGGGTGAACTATTCCTTTAAGCACATTGTGTTTGTCCATACTTGTGACTTTGATGAAGATCAGATGACATTTTATGTCCAATTAATGCAAAAAAACAATTTCAATGGTTTCACATAATTTTCTTGTCACTCTAGTCTATATATGGTACTTATCCCTAGTTTTATGTGAGTGAAAAAACGTTTATTCACCTCTATGGTGTCCAGTGAAATATCAGCCCAGTATAGGCAGTTCTTCTCATAATCAAAATCCAGAGTCACGGCCTCATGGAGACCTGAGAGTGGAAGCGGCTGGTCTGTACCTGAGGCCAGGTCATAGCGGTGGATGGAGCTCCTCACCGCATACAGGATAAACTCATTACTCTCTAAAAAAAAAAAAAGGTAGGTGAGAGAACTTAAGTTAAGAGGTGAAATAAAGACTCAGTCCAGAGAAATACACTGCATATTATACCTGAACACTCCCATGTGAGCATTTAATTTCAAAGCCACTGGCACTAAAAGGCAGTTGTTCCTTGCTAACAGCTTGCACTCTTCTAGGAAGGCTTTCTATTTTCTGTTTCATTGCAAATCGTAAAAGAAAACTGATGGCACCGCTGAGTCACATCACTTCCTTCTCCTGCTGGATCAGATCTCAGCTTCTGAAAGAGCTGCTTATTTACTCCCAGCGTCCTCTAGACAGAGAGGCAAGGCTATCAACGCAGCCACTGAAGCACGGTCAAGTGGCTGAGTGCCACAATGCCGGAGAGAAGAAGCAGTCTAGACAGTTCTCTTAAGAACAGCTCGGTGAGGAGATCACACTCCAACAATCCTCATTTGATTTTCAAATCCCATCTTTAGGACTAACTGTTCACATCATTGTATTCAGTACAAGTTAAATCTACATCAGGTGTCAGTGAATTGGTCCATCATGTCATCTCAGCATGGTCATGTTGAGGCATTACTGTATTTTACACATTCATGTTTATACTATGGACACACATTCAGACACAATTGTAGACATTACTGTAATTTGTCTATGTCATGTTGTGTCCATAAATGCATACCCATATCCTTTTTAAATAACAAATGTGTCTTTGATTGGGTTCAAAACAGGACTGACTGTGTTTTTTGCTTCTAACAACTAAACAGAATTATGAAATTATTAGTAAAAATGAGATCCCATAAGTCAAAGAGTCAAGAAGAAAAGTGAAAAGGTCTAATCTAAACTATATCTTGCATCTGTCATAAAAATTTACTTCTAAGAAGTCCACCTGTAAAAAAACAAGATGTTTTAACTTCACAATGGAAAAAAAAAACAAGTTAAAGATAGATTTATGCCTAGTTTAAAATGTCAATGCCTGTGGTTCTTAATAGAGGTTCAGGACAGAAGTTTTAATATTACGGTTAGATGAACGACACTCATCCTGCTTCAGTGTTCTGAGTATGTTTCTCTATTTTTCTGAGTAGATGACTTTTGCACATAGAAAAAAAAAAAACAATTAAACTAAAAGATACATATGCATCTACCATAACAAACAAACTAAATGAAGCAAAGCAATGATCAGTAAGCAAACTAAAATTATATGAATAATAGAAATAGAACTCCTCAGTATATTAGATGTACACTACTGTTCAAAAGTTTGGGGTTGGTAAGACTTTTTAATGTTTTTGAAAGATGTCTCTTCTGCTCAATAAGGCTGTACTAATTTGATCAAAAATGCAGTAAAATTACTACAACTTACATTTTTATGGAAGTTTCCTAAAAGTTTCTATTTGAATATATGGTAACACTTTAGAATAGGGAACACTTATTCGCTATTAAATACGACTTTTCCCTCAATAAATTCCTAATTTGCTGCTTATTAATAGTTAGTAAGGTAGTTGTTAAGTTTAGGTATTGTGTAGGATTAGGGATGTAGAATAAGGTCATGTAGAATAAGGCATTAATATGTGCTTAATTAGTACTAATAAATGGCTAATATTCTAGTAATATGCATGCTAATAAGCAACTAGTTAAGAGACCCTAAAATAAAGTGTTACCGAATATATTTTAAAATGTAATTTTTTGCTATGATGGCAAAGTTTCAGCATCATTACTCCAGTCTTCAGCGTCACACGAATCTTCAGAAATCATTCTAATATGAACAGTTGTGCTGCTTGATATAGTTGTGAAAATGGTGATTCATTCAGGATTCTTTGATGAATAGAACGTTTAAGAACTTTAAGCATTTATTTGAAATAGAAATCTTCTGTGTCCCTGCTGAAATAAATGTATTAATTTCTTTTAAAAGTATACAAATTGTATTTGTTATTTAATTTATTTATATTTTCAATTTGCAGCACTATTATATTTTTCATCAACTTCTGTTGCTTTTAAATGTGCAATATAAATATACTTGACTTGTTTCTCCATCTTTATTTTGCTCCATATTCTTATAACTTTTTACATGTGAAACAAAATGTCAAAACTGCACTTTTATTTTAGTATCATAGAACATAATGCATTATAATCAGCTCTGTTGCAATTTGCTTTATTTTTTGGTTCACGTCAGGATTTTAACTTCTATTGCATTTCATACTAAATAAGAACTGTACCACTAAACTATCCCATCTTATATAAGGGACTTTTTTGGTCATGTATTGTCCTTTGGTCATGTAAATGTCCTTACTATCACTTTAGATTCATTTTCTAACTGACACGTTTGAACAGTAGTGTATTTAAAAAGACAAACTCGCATGTAATGTAAAAGAAAATAATTATTTTATTTTTTTTTTTAAATCGCTAACATTATTATATTACAATTCTGATATCTCCACAAAAATGTTCCTACCTCAAAGCTTTGTTTTGTGAAGGTTTTTTTTTTTTTTTTATAAATTTGAGGCTGTGTAATGAACTTTGACTCCACAACTTCATGTTGCTTCCCATAGGATTGTGTGGTGTTACACAAAAAGAGCTCAGAGAGATGACTGTGTAAGCTGAGGAGGAGGATCTTACTGTACCTCCCACAGGACAGGGCAGCATTTCTCCATCCAGCCGAGCTTCAACGTCTCCCCCACTGCAGCTGTCTCCAGAAACCTTCCTGTACCTAAAGTGTCAGATGACACACCTTAACATCAGTGGAAATCACTTATTAAACTTCACAGCAAATTTCTCTTCTTGAAGAACTTTATTCTAAAAGTTGACACTAGGTGATGCTGTAATTACGCGTCTATGAATTTTCTTGCTTTTGTCCTGATGTTTGCGTAATATTTTGAGAAGTACCAAGGTTGGCGCAAGTTTATTTAAAACTGCAGATTCCATTCATCATTTACTGACAGTAGAAATGCGCAGATCTGCTGGCCGATATTAGTAAGCTGACAATTATTTTAAATATAATGGCCAATAACCAATACATAGCTGATTTATGCAGGTACTAAAACCAATAGTTTTGTATGCTTCTGAGTGTTGGTTTTACATGCTTTTTCCATTAAATGAACTGTAGGAAACTGAATGAATGGCCACATAAATAAAAAAATAAAAAAATTATATCTGCAGTATTGATGCAGTATTGTGAGCAAAATAATCACTAAATATCAATATCAGTTTTCTGAAATGTGCTCTTAAAGGGAAAGAACAATTCTAGAGTGGTCTTAAATGGGTTAATCACTGCCATAATTTACCGTTAAGTTAAATCTAGACTAAGTCTAGAACCTAAATGTTAGGTTCATAATAGATATGATCATAATAATCCAAGCATCCCTAAATAATAGTAATTAAAGGGGTCCTATTATGCTTTTTCACTTTTTCAACTTTAGTTAGTCTGTATTGTTGTTGTTAGAGCATAAAAAAAGTTCTGCAAAGTTACAAAGCTCAAAGTCCACTTCAAAAGGAGATAATTTTATTGAACAGAAATCACTTTTCAAAAACTACAACGAACAACTCGTTTGGACTACAACGCATGTTTTCCGGGATTTGTGATATCACAAATATCAAATCGGGCTCAAATTGTTTTGATTTTGACTCAATATTTACACTGAAGCTCGCAGGCGGCTATGGTAAGGGGCATGTCATTTCCCGAACAGGCGCCGAGTGCTGCTAATCACAACACACACTGGCCCAGCTAACCAATCACAGCACATTTCGTATTTCAGAAGGCGGGTCTTCATTTGATACAGGAACTATTTGAGCCATTCATGCCAGACTGGGGAGAGAGGTGTTGTAATAATGTAAAATATGTGAAAAATAATGTGTTTTTCGAACAACCTAGTATGAGAGCCTGTTCTAGTACACCCCCAAAACAAAATCAAGACTTTGTAAAACAGCATAATAGGACCCCTTTAATGTTACTTCCCAATTTTCCCAGGAATCATTACTATAATTGTGATTAACCTCATTTCTCTCAACTGACTGAGCAAGAGATCTAAACTCATCCAGCTAAATTCGGTAGTTATGTTCTAAATAAATCCTCTCCTCTCGACTGCAGATAATGAGAGGAGAGATGCATCGTGACACAGCACTGGCAGATCTAATAATGCTCCCGGGCGGCAGCTGATGGTGGCAGCTAAAAATTTGTATCCAGGAGGACACAGAGCCTTTAATAAGTATTCACCCCCTTGGACATGTTTTGCTGATTTACAGCACTGAATCACAACAGATATGATTTGGCTTTATAGAGGGAACAAGACTTTTAAAAGTGACCTCTACAAAGTAATCTAAAATAATTAACTGATTTCATAGGTATGCAGCACCCTATTTTACATAACAAAACGACAAATGTTTTTCTAAGTAAATCATTTAGCTTCAATAATTTTCATAAAATAAATTGACCAACTGGTAAAAGTCTTATTTTGACATTAAAGAATGTTGATAGTGACAGAATCTGTTGATAGTGACCAAAAAAAGCCTAAATAAATTCTGTCTGGTTCAGTAATAATAATAATAATAATAATTTACATTTATATAGCGCTTTTCTGGGCACTCAAAGTGCTTTTCGGTCGAAAATCGATTCAAATATGTGACGATTTAAATCGATTGAGATGCCAAACAAATCGCGATACAGTTGGAGTAGGAGTTTATATGAATGTATCTCTGAGGGGAACTGACTATCTTTCTACTATTTCTTTTCATCTTGCCTCTGAACAATGCACATTAATATTTTTTTCGAATCAGTATGAAACTACTGTTTAAAAGTTTGGCGCTGATAAGATTTTTAATGTTTTTGAAAGAAAATTGCACTTATTTGATCAAAACACAGTGAACAGTAATATTGTGATTTTTTATTTATTTATTACAATTTAAAATAAATGTTTTCTATTTCAATATATTTTAAAATGTATTTTTTTCCTGATGGCAAAGCTGAATTTTCATCAGCCATTGTTCCAGTCTTCAGTGTCACATGATCCTTCAGAAATCATTCTAATATGCTGATTTGATGCTCGAGAAACATTTCTTATTATTATCAGTTGAAAACAGTTGAGAACTGTGATAAAAAAAATCATCATTTGATGAATAGCGAGTTCAAAGGAACAGCTGATCTGAAATATGATATAGAAATCTTTTGTAGCATTATAAATGTTTTTACTGTCACTTTTGATCAATTCAATGCATCCTTCCTGAAAAAAAAATGTAAATAAAAAACAAAAACAAACAAAAACAATACATACTGACTCTAAACTTGTGAACGGTAGTGTATACATCAATGTTTTTTTAAGGAAGAATAACCGCATTCTCACCCATTGCTGCGGCGGTAAGTGGTGCCCACCGGACAGGGTACTGGTGGGGCATAAAGGTTTCCAGAAAACTCAGGATCAGGCATGCACACCTCGAGAGACAGATCCTCACTCAGCTTAAACCCATAGTCACTGCAAACAGATAAAGATGACACAATAAAGCTGTGGAAAATTATTGGTATTCAAGTGAAGAAAATGGCAACATAAGAAAAACATAGACAGAGTGGGTTTTGGCTCATACCACTCATAGTCCTGTCGAGTGCAGGAGCAATTGGAAAGAGTGACAGGCCTGTCGAAGTCCTCGCCGTTGAAGCAGGTGGCGTGAGGAGAGCGCCGCTTGTACACCATCTCTCTGCCGAGCAGACAGCCATTTCCCATTTCGTCAGAAGGAGACCAGTGTTTATAGTCGCCCTCCGAGCACGGCACACCTAAGCACACATAACATCAGATGCAGAACTAGAAAAGTTCAGGTACAGGTAGGACATTGCTAAACAGTTGCTAAGCATTTTGGGCTGGTTCCTACGCACATGGCTAGAGTGTTCTGAATGCATTCAAGGAAGCTGCTATGGAGTCCTAAGTGATTGCTAGTGCGTTATCGGGTGGTTTCTAGAGTATTCAAGGTGGTTGCTAGGGATTTTGCTAGATGGTTGCTAAGGGGTGGTGGTTACAAGGTGATTGCTAGGGTGCTCGGTGTGGTGCACCAATTAAAAGCACATTGTTCTCTTACCAAGCACATCACTAGCGTTGACCTGCACAATGAGCCAGCTGTGTTTCTGATCCGCGTAAGAGCCAAAGATGGTGAAGATGGTGCTCTTTTCACCCGGTTCAGTCAGCAGTTGGTACACATATACCTCCTGCTCTGAGAACTGGAACTCTTTCCAGGTTTCCCCCTCGTTAGTACTGAACCTGAGCCAGCAAAAGACAAGACACAGCTATCAGTAACGTCCCAAAGCCAGATAATACGCAGAGAGCTTCTACTAAAAGCAGAGCAACATTAGATCTTTAAACGGTCACTGACTTGAGTGTTCTGGTGGAGCCACCCTGTGCGATAGCCATCAGGATCCCTCCATGATCTCCCCAGGTGTAGAAATGAGGACCAGCCAGGGCCTAAAGAACATGCATATCCATTACATGGAACAACAAATGCTACTACACTTTTCAAAAAGTCAGGAAATATAAGTTTATAAGATTATAATGCAAGCAGCATCGTAACCAATGGCATTTGGCCTAAGTAAAATACTACATGACCAAAAAATCCTTTATATAAGATGGGATAGTCTAGTGGTAAAGTTCGCATTTAGTATGTAAAGGGAAACCTGATTTAACAAATAATTTCCCCCCAAAATTATAAATAAATAAACAAAAACCAAGCAGATTGCAAAGAACTGATGATCATGCATTATGTTCTTCAAAAAAGAGCAGATCTGATCTTTTGCTTCACATGAAAAAAGCCAATACATAAAAACAACTGAGAAAAACTATGTATATATATATATATATACACACATACACACACACACACGTATATGAGAACTGGTTCTCACCTCTCTCCATCTGACCCCTGCACTGCTGGATACATACACATTGGGCTTATTGGCCAGATTCTTTCCCGCAGATCCTGTGCAGTAGATGGTAGAGAGAGAGAGAGTGTGAGTGAGTGAGCGAGCGAGCGAGGAGCGAGTGAGTGAGTGAGTGAGTGAGTGAGAGAGAGAGAGAGAGAGAGAGAGAGAGAGAGAGAGACAGAGAATATTTGTCAATATTTGCACTGCATCTGGTGTCATATATCACAACTGATATCAGGTGACCATCTGACAAAAGGACAGCGTTAAAAACTTTACATGGGGTATTTATGTTTCATGATTTAAACCACATGAGAGATGGTCACAAGTGCATCTGACCACATCATATTTGCAGTGTCGAAGCTAATGTGTCAGCCTACTCAAGATTCAGACCACAAGAGACAAAACAGCAGGAAATTAGCACAAAGAGGAACAAACCCAGCAAAGGGCAAGAAACAAAGTGTTCCTGGCAGATTTTTGTCTCACCACTGTGACAAGAAGTCCAGACAAGGATACTGTCTGTCACCTTCTATTTTCACACCGCTGACATCAGAATCATAATTTTCCATTTTTTTGATGACATGCGTTGTACTGCTGCGTCACTGCAGGTGGTTTTGTCATTAATTAATTTGAGTGGTAATGAACTTCATTTACATTCATCTGCTTAAGAGAGATATGCAGTACTTAACACGTTTTTTGCAATAAGAACAATGTTGAGGTGGTGTGGCCGCCCTCGGCTGGCTAAGTCGATGAGTGCGAGGGTGTGTTTGTATGTGATAATTAGCCAGTGGGTGAAGTACAAATAATTAGCACATCTGCGCCGGAGTGATAGCAGCCGAAGAGGCCAGACATTTTCACAAGCCTCCTGCGCCTCTCATCTTCATGCATGCACATTATCTAATAATCATTTAATTAAAGGCCTGACTGCGGCTGGGAGAAAGAGAGAGGGATACAAGAGGGAGGAAGTGTCTTCCAAACCGTGCAAAGAGAGCAAAATCAATGTTTTCCGCCATGCGTGAACTCATGAAGTCGGGCTCATGCACTTGCTCCCTATCACTACAGTGTGAACTGTGTCCTCTGAAGGGACCTACATGCACTCGGTTAACAGAAGCAAAGCAACATAAACAGGAAGACGCAGGCGAGCAGCTAAAGTGCTCATATTTCCTCTCTCACGCACATATGAGAGGAGCAGAGAGCAGGTCATGTGGCCCACCTGTTGCCATGATGAGGCCAGGTGCAGACTCTTTAGACAGAATAGGGATCCTGCGCAGCTGAATATTCAGCAGCTGACTCCACCGCTGGGCCAAGTGCAGGGAACAGCCACTGTCCAGCTGAGAGACCGAGAGAGAAAGAAAGAGAGAGATTGTGACTATGGTAATAATAGATAAAAAGAGCACAAACAGTTCAATGGAAGCATGAAAAAAAAACCCTACTTCCTCCCACGATCGCTGAACTCAGCACTCTAACTCCTTTTTCACAAACACAAAACCACAGCTTCATGAACACATGCTTGACATCACAAATACACAAATCAATCAAAACGTGGAGATTCTACACTCATGGTAGACATGAGCACAATACATCGGTATCATACCAGTTATCTACTGATAAAGTTTTTTTTATTTTTTTTTTTACATATCACTATGACTCAATCTTGGGTATTTAATTGTTTATGCTTATTTCCTCTATTTTAAGATGGAGATCACCTTTGCCATTATCTAATGCTCACTTTAAAAACATTAAAAACAGTAAGAATTTATAAACACTTTTAATTGTAATCTTTAGCCAATCTCAAAATGAATATCCATTCTTCATACTGCACATTATGTTTTGATGTTTAAATAATTTGTAGCATTTAAAATTAAATATAATATGTACAATATGTATATAAATGTTTTATAATTATTAAAATTGATTTTAGTTGACAGGATTTTACTAGGATTTTAATGTAATAATTTTTAGGATTTTTAATTTAAAAAATGTAGAATTTTTAATTTAAAACATTAATTTTGAATTCAATTGTTTCGAATTAGACAAAATAAAAAAATACAAAAATAAATAACTTGTATTTTTTTAGACAAAATAATATAACATTTTATCTAACATTTATCAGTTATTGGCCATAAATTTAAAATAACTACAGGCTATATTGACTAGCTTTTTAAAATATAAATAAATATATATATAATTATATATTATATATATATATATATATATATATATATATAGTTAAAGCATATCTATCTAGATATAAAATATATAAAATAATACATGTATAAATAAATCAATATATTCAATAATATATATGTATGCATCTCTAGTACTCCGAAATGCCAGCAATGATCGATCATGAATATTATATTTTGTTATAGTGGCATTTTGGGTAGTAGCATGTGGTCTGAACGGTTAGAAGGGGATAAGAAATGTATGCCGAAAAGCAAATATTGAGTTTCAGGGGAAGAAAATTTGCTCAACTCTGCATAGAAAGAGCGTCCACATTAGATGTGTTTGTGTGCTAAAAAAAACTGCTGAATGAGAGCTAAACTAAATGGACCAAAACATAGGGGTCACAAGGATCATGCTTTTATATGCTGGATTATTATTAAACTAACAGGACATCTAAAAATAAAAAATAAAAAAAGGGACAGCCACCAAAAAAAAAAAACTTTACCCCAGAGTATTTAGCTGATTTATCTAGTACTCGAGTAGCCAAAATGACCAACATCCCTAATACCTGGCAGTCTATGGTTCCTCCCAGGCTGTCAGCCGCAGGTGGCTGCAGAAGCTCCCAGGTTCCTCCTTTATCAAATGTGATGACTGATCGCATGTTGTCCTCAGTGACTGATCCATTGATCAGAGTGGCCACAAACACACCCCTCAGCCCCTCGACCCGGTGGAGATCTGCAAACGGCTCGTTGGCGAAGTACCTTTCAAATATACAAACACATAAATCTGTTTCCATATGCCATACATATCTGCCAAGAGAGGGGCTCTATGAAAATGCCAATGGCACGCGAGCCAAGCGCATCTCATCTGCATTCCGCACTGCAGTAATTGCGTCTCTGCTCTCAGGCGGCCGTGCTGAGCTCAGTGGTTTGGCGGTGGGTGAGATCCAGAGTAAAACAACAGCATGTCCTTGGGAAGCTGTGCAGGAATGATAGATTGCTTTTCTACTGACAGTGTGAGCGGAGGGACCGGTGGGCGAAGACATAGTTCTTTCATTATAGAGACGAACCCTCACTAACCTGCTTATGGGTTGAAGCTTGCAGAGCAAAAACGGATTTAGAGCACTGATGAGGGGCCGTCACTAAACCAAGAGGAGTTCAAGTAAAGGTGACGAGACCAAGAGCTGTGTAAGACTGTGAATTATTGAAGTGGGACATGTTTCTGGTTAAGTATGGTTGTTGGCTCTCAGACAACATTTATAACTAAATTTTGGGGTTGGGGCTTTAACAATAATTTGTAACAATTTATGATTTCCTTTGGATTTTAGGGATTCATTTAAAATTGGAAAAAGAAGCCTTCAATTTTAGCAATTATGTTAAAAGTTTTTATTGAAAACTGCAGTGAAATTATGTATTTATCTATTTATTTATGCATTTTCAGATTTATACTAATGTTCAAATGTTTGGGGTCAGTAAGTTTTTTTTATTTCAAGGAATTAATACTTTTCATCAGCATTAATGGATGCATTAAATGCATTAAATTGATTAAAAGTGACAGTAAAAAACATATTTGTTACATAAATCAGCATTCAAATAAATGCTGTTTTTTTAACTTTCTATTCATCAAAGAATCCTAAAAACTGTATTATGGTTTCCACAAAAACATTAAGCTGCACAACTGTTTTCAACACTGATAAAAGGAAATGTTCTTGAGCACTAAATCAGCATATTAGAATGATTTCTGAAGGATCATGTGACACTGAAGACTGGAGTAATGATGCTGAAAATTCAGCTTTGCATATTTTTGATCAAATAAATGCAGCCTTGGTGAGTAGGAGAGACTTCTTCCAAAAAAATAAAAAAATGACCAACCCCCAAATTTTAAACGATTCTGTAGTTTTATGATGAATAACAAAAATACAACTCTTAATTTCCTTTTAAGTTTATGGTAGTCTTTTCAAAAATATGTTACATGAAAATAGTAATTATGAATTATTTGTAAATATTCTGTTTATCATTTGTAAAGACAGAAAACTACCAATAAAAAGACAATAGAAAGGCAATGCAAAGTATTTAACATTAATGAATGAGGTTAGGGACACAATTATTTAACAGGAATGTTGTTCCAGGACCAACAAACAAATGTCCTACTTTGGTAAATCCTGTTTATGGTCACACCTAGTGCTGGGCAGTATACCTGTTCATACCGAATACCGGAGTTTATTTTTGTTATGATATGAATTTTTAAAATACCATAATACCGGTGTGTCGCTTAAACAACGTTTGGAACGCGACACTGTTTGAAAGGGGTCCCTTTTCACTGGTGCACTGTGGTGAGGGCACAGCTTGTATGTGTTACTAAGCGTGAAAGTTCCGAAACTGAAGCTGTGGAACTAATAGAACTTGATGACACAGAAGAACTCATCCACA
>NW_015549566.1:682495-738666 GCF_001515605.1 Sinocyclocheilus anshuiensis | reverse complement strand
ATGCATGTTGATTTTATCAGACGATGCCGCGATTATAAATGAGAGTGACTCCTGGTTAACATGTATTAAAAGGGGACATAATTTTAGTCACTATTTAGTGTGGTATTTTTTGACAATATTCACTCATCATGACAGTAAAATAGGGCATTCTAAGTCAATATACTGCAGTATTTCCTCTCTCAATCAGTAGAAAATATGGTTAACACCCAGTCATGCATGAAAAAAAAATACTGTCATGTACCGTGAAACTGGTATAATTTTGAAAAATACTGTGATATAAATTTTTGGTCATACCGCCAAGCACTAGTCACACCATCTGTGTTCATGTACTGTTCTGCAGAAGGAAGGTGTTTCTCTCTCGCACACACACACACACACACATACACTGTGATACTGAACTGTACCTGATAAGCGTGTTGCTTCCGGAGCCATCAGGGCTGAAGTACAACACGTTCTCTAGGGACAGTGAGAAGGCCAGGCCCTGCGTATCAGAGATGTACAGGTGTGTAACGTTATTATTGTGGTTCACGCATACGAACACCTGGTCCTCTGAAGCATCTGCTATGTAGTACTCCTGCAGAGAGAGGAGAGCAGGGAATCGCATGAGACAGGTAAACAACATGAAGCTGTAAAAGTCATGACCATAAATATATTCCTGAGGCTAATCGAAGCTGAAGGCACTCACCGTGATGGGGTGGCGGGTGTTAAACTGAGCTGCTCTCATTGGCTGCCGGTTGTAGGAAACCCACAGCTGGACAGACTGAGACTCAGGGCTCCCAAACAATGTCTGTGGAAACACATTCATAATGAGCTCAACTAAAACAAATGAATTAAACTGGATATCACATATTACAATTTGTTAAAATTAGAGACAGGATTATTATAGTTAATTAAAACCGAAAGTTAACTAAAACCGAAAATAAAAATAAAAACTTTTTACTTGTACTTGGTACCTGGAGAGAAAAAAAAAAGTTAACTTATAAAAAGTATATAACTTTTTATTCTTATTTTAATTTAGTTCAACTGATGTACTAAAATAAGTAAAACTAAAACTGAAAAAAGAAAAATACATATATATATATATATATATATAGATATAAACTGAAAAAAGAAAAAAATACATATATATATATATATATATAGATATATTAAAAAAGAAAACAATGACTACTAAAAATGACAAAAAAAAATTACTAAACTTTAACTAAGATTAAAATGAGAATAGAAAATCTAAAAATAGAAACTGATTCAAAATATTAACAAAAACTATAACAGTATATCAATGATTCTAAACAACACTGATTAGAGACTAATAGATAATGTCTTCTTATGACCATTAATGAAACAGCTTATTTTAATATTTATATCTAAAAACAATTTTTAATTACTGTTTTATTTCAGCTTTGTCACAACTATATGATCAATAGACTACAACAAAAACAATATGCATTTTGATTTTATTAATAGCAAAATTCTTAAAATAATATTAATCATTTAGCATAATTTGTATAAAAATAATAATATATTATTAATTGCATTTAAAAGTTTTACTTTAATTGCAGTAATTGTTGTTATTTATGGCATATTTATGCAAAGTTTTTGTACCAAAATGTTTTGGTATCTGAATGTTCGCATAGTTTTATTTTTTAAACATATTTTTTAAAACTATTTAAAGGTTGTTATTTTAATTAATATTTCATATTTGTACTAATAATAAAAAAAAAATTGTGTACATGTGAATGCCGTTAAATCAATTGAATAAAAAAATGTGAATATAGGTAAAAAAAAAATGGTTAAACAGATTTATCGGTCTATATCTAGTTAAAATGCAGCAACTTTGAGAGATACATCACACAAGGTGGTTTGTTTTACTACTTTCCACTGCTACTCAAAACTGGAACATGGTGCAGCAAAATAATTAAAATTAAACATCCGAGTCATAAAGATTTTATAAGGTAAACTGATAACCATAAACCGTGGCATAATATCACTATAAATGGGGTCTGAATGGCAGACAATATCAGCGTGGGGAGATATGCCCAGCCAGCACTGTATTCATTGGGGTCCTGTACCTGATAACACTTAATAAGGCCTACTGGGGATTCGGAAGAGGAAAAAACAGTATGTCTCATTTGTATTTCTAAAACTGCTGGTTTTTCAAAGATAAAAGAGAAGGAAAGCTGGTGCTAGCAGCACTAATCTAGTCAGTGTCCCAGCAACCTAGATGTGCCTCTGTCTAGCTGCAAGACGTTTTCTCGGTCTAGATGCGCTTAAATCTGCACTAACAATGCGTTCCTGTCACGTTTCACACATGCGCACTTCAATGAGCCAACAGAAAGCGGGTTATTGCGTTTACATGCCGTGCGAAATCGGAGTAAGAGGCAAAAAACTACCTGTTGCGACCGGTTTATGCTTACGCCGTTTATGACCTTACTCCGCTAAAAGAAAACGGGTTACCGCGTTTACATGACTTCGGCTTATTAAGCATAATCGGCTCAAGAACGTGCATGTAAACTCGCACATTGTCTAAAATGAGCAATGCGTCATGAAGGGATGAATCTTTTCACTCGTTCTTCCCAAGTCTCTCTTTCACTTTCTCCCCTCAGGTAATCAAAGCTTCAATCAATTCTTAAGATCAGGCTGTTCAATCAGTCTCTCCCTTCTACGACAAGCTGTCACTTTAATCAAGCCATGAGTTAGTAAGAGTTACTTACATCAGGTTCACAAAGCCTCACAAATGCAGAATAATAAGCTGTAAATTAAAGTCTCACTAAAATAAACAGATTCCGTACAACCAAACTAAACATATGTGTCTGAATATGCACTACATAAATACCTCATGTTGAAATGAGTGAATTTAAATGATGAAAAGCTACCTGAAATCTGATATGACCATTCAGACTGACAAGCAAATCCAAAATCTGCTTCTTTAAAATGAAAAAACAAAGAAACTGATTCTCTACATTAATCAGGTTTATTGCTTTCCTAGATCAGACTGCAGGGTCAAAAAGGCTTGCAAGATGGGAGTGGTAACAGGCAAAAAAAAAACTAACAAACAGCCAGTGAAACAGGGATTTATTGGGTCAGTGTAAGAACAACAGGAAGACAGCTTGTCAGATAAAAGTGTATTTATAATGCAATCATCCTGAATAACAGGTTTAACCACTTCCTTGGTCAAAGGCACAGTGTTTTCTTTCTCAGCTCTCCGCACTGCCTTGTTTTTAGTCACACCATTCATGGTATTGATTTATCTCGCTGTTAACGGCTGTCTCCAGGAACAGACTGCAGTGTTGTGGAAGCAGCCAAAACACAATCTGGCTTTAGAGAGCAAAGACAAGGGAGATCTCTCGAAACAGACGCTGTTGCCGGGAGAGCTCAAGAGAGCAAAGTATGTAATAACAACAATCAAATCACAAAGCTGCAACAACCAGATCCTGATGCCAATGCTTAGATATGCTACCATAATAACAGAATAATACCATGTTTTTGTGTAACCAAAACACTTTCATGATGCGCGTAATTATTGGATAAGGTTATCTAAAATTATTGAAAACATTTTAAATTATTGAATATTTTATATTATATTATTATATTAAATAATATTTAAAATAACATTTGTAGTATATTTATAAATGAAAATATACTATATAGTTTACTATATAATTTAATATATTAAAAATATTATATATTTTACTATATGTTAAAACAATTTTAATTGAGTGAAACAAAACAATTATATTTCTTTTCTATTTGCCTTTAAAAATTACAATTAATTTCTAGGTCTGGAAATCAAAAGAAAAAAAACTATTTTTTAGGTATTTTTAGGAAAACATTGTTAATACCATGTCATATGAATATAGTAATCGAAGACATGGAAATTTTAAAACATTTATTTGGCTATTATGTATAATAAACACACACACACACACACACACACACACACACACACAAGTATAGCTAATAAATAGCAATGGTACTAATAATACTATATCATCTATACCATTTAATATTTACATTTAATATATAATACATTTTTACAACATGGTACTGCCACAGTATATTTTAAAGTGACAGTGTGGTGTTGATTGAATACGCAATTAAATTCAAGATGCAATCTCAAAGTCTGAAAGGTGCTATAGTATTTCAATAGAATCATAACTGGCACCTTTCAGGAAGGTGCAGAACTGCTACACAGGTGGATGGCACAACGTTTTTGTGTGATTGAGCTGTCGGAAAATTTCTCCCAGATTTCCATTTGCACCTGACACGTAGATCCACTCTCCAATGTTGGCCATCACAGTATCATTAAGGGATTTATAGGCAGTTAGCCACAAACAGCCCCCTGAGCAAACTGTCATCTCTCATTCTGCTGCCATAGTATCCGAGTGTCCCGGACTACAAACTTGACAGCAAAATTCGCCTATAAGAAGCCTTCTATTCTTACACGCCAACATGAATGGAATCGTTTCTGGCACAGCCGGCCTAATGAATATCTGGCTTTGGAGTCACTTTGCCATCTTTGTGGAGGAGGCATTTATCTCTGGAACAACAGCCATACTGTGCTGGCAGCCACTCCCATCGCTTAGTCTGGAAGACAGATCAGACTTTTAAGCATGAGTGAGAATGTGTAGATGCAATGTGTTGAAAGAACACAGTGTGAGAAGTTCTGCATTGCTGAGATGGTCGGTTCAAACTGAGGACCCTTTCCCAACTGTAGCGACCCTACTGAAGCTATAGTCACAGCAAAAAGAAAATGGTATTTTACCACAGTTTGCAATAAAAAGATAATCGGAACAATAAAACTCTTTGCTTTTGAGCGACACAATGAGAGCAAAAGAGTGAGTCAGAGAGAGACACAGTGACTGAAAGAAAAAAGGGTGACAGACTGAAAAAAAAGGAAGAAAAAGACTGACAAGAGACTTTGGATTTGTTCCAAAACTAGGCAACAGCCTTACTGCCTACTATCTACATAAGCAGCATCCTAACTAACAATAATCCTCACAAATGACTAATTTTGAACGTTACACAAGCAGCAAGATCATGTCAAAGCATGTTGCTAAGCTAACACAATCTAATACAACATAAATACAGAAATATATAAAAACAGAAATACATAAAAACATTAGGTAAAAGTAATTAACTATATTAATCTTTTTCAACACTTATCAGTTCCAAATTTTTAATTAATTACTATATTCATAGACAAAATTTCTCTCAGTTCTCCCACCATCTGTTTTTTGTTTTGTTTTTGTTTTTTTACTATGCTTGTTGCAACGCATTCTGGGATTGGCAAAAGTGTTATTTTAGTATTATTTATATCCTATAATATAGTATTAATTCATATTTTTAATTAGATTTAATTTTTTAAGTATAGTTTTAATTTTAATTTTAGTTTTAGTAATTTTGATATGTGCTTCAGTCATTTTTTTTTGTTTTATATTTCTATATAGCTTTAAATTATTTTGTCAGTTTCAGTCATTTTGTATTTAAAAAAACAGATAAGAAATGGTAGTGTGGAAAAAATTGGAATAAAATACATTTATGTTGAAGTTTTCATCAAATATTTATATTTCACTTTTTACTTCTACTTCTAAATTGAAAACTTTAAGGTTTAATTAACAATAACCAGACTGGGCTAAACATGTTTATCTTAAGAGAATGCATAAGTAAGCCCCTGTTAAAAAATAGGTTTAACTGGCCTAAGATGGTCTTTTGATTATTTTGCAGGTGAGGTTGAAAGACCATGGAAGACCAAGCAGATTTTTTCAGCAAGGGCAGCTTATGCCACCTTAAAATACTGCCTCTGTTGACAGATCACTAAGTTTTGGAGCAAAATTTCTGTTCTGTAAGTGAGTGAGCAAGAGACTGAGAAAACGAGAGACAGAAAGAGAGGGTCAGGGCCAGGCCACACACAGTCATCATCAACCAAGGCTCTCAACAAGCCTGTCACTTTCGCTCTCCTCAAGAGTACAGATATTTACAACCATCCCAGCCAGACAAATTCCACAGAGCTGTTTGCTCTGGCCAGTTTACTATTTGTCTGTTTTGTCATAGACCTCCTTAGGATAATTTTGTTTAATGCACTATGTAGACAACCAACTTGCGCTGCAAAGAGTTGAATGGTCTAACCATAATAACCACTAATTATCCTGTTGTAAATCCATCCACTCAGTAAGTGAAGTATCCAAATCCTTTAAAAAAAGAATTTGCTGGAACTGTGGCTCACCAGAACATAGGTTTACTTTATTTTGCTATCCTCACTTACATAAATGAACTATAGCATCCTGCACCCAGTAGTAAAAAAATTATATCAACAGTTGTGCTCAAAATTATTCATACCCTTGATAAATATGATCAAAGAAGGCTGTGAAAATAAATCCGAATTGTTTATCCACTTGATCTTTCATTCAAACATTTTTTTTAAAAATCTAACCTTTAATTAAAGTATATAAAAAAAAGTGAAAGTGAAACTGGGGGAAAATCACATTATGAAATATTTTTCTCTAATACGGTAAGTAGACGTGGGTCTATATCGTCCTAATGCACTGTGAGGAGGAGAGTTTGAGTGAAAAAATAAAAATTTGTTTGGGAGGGTTTCAAGAAAAAACTAGAAAAGAAAACGCTCTCATCCAAAAACAAACTCCAGCATATTTATTTGCTAGAAACGACTGGAACTTTAAACAGGATTGGGTTCAATGGTCAGACGAAACTAAAAAAATTAGCTTTTTAGCAGCAAACACTCAAGATGGGTTTGGTGCACACAAGGACAAAAAAGTACCCCATGTGTACAATGAAATATACTGCTGGCTCTTTAATGTTGTGGGCCTATTTTTCTACAGTGAGGAAATTTTCCCACCGGTTAATCGACGTGTGACAACACCGATAATACCGGTATCACCGTGGGGGCGGGGACATTTCCTCTTTTCCTCGCTATCCTTCGCTTTTAAATAGCTTGCAAAAGTGGCGTGCACATTTTACTTTCACTTTCAAATAGCGGCAATTCGGAGTAAAGGAATTGTTCGTTTTTAGTTCGTTTGAATTTTCCCTCTTTTCCTCGCTTTCCTTCACTTTGAAATAGTTTAAAAGCGGCATGCGCATTTTACTTTCACTTTCGAATTAGTGGCAATTCGGCGTCAGTTGCTTGAATGCAACAACAAAATACAACGTCAAACTCACTTCAGCCTATATATAAAACTTTTATTAACAAAACAAATAAAAATACACCATGCTAAAGGTATATATATATATATAAATGTCTAATTTATAATTTTTAATAATAATTTATAATTATTATTAATTATCACCCTGTTTTCTAAGATATCGGCATAGGCATCGGCTGTCAAATAACCAATATCAATCAATATCAGATCAGTTTTCAGCATCATTACTTCAGTCTTCAGTGTCACATGATCCTTCAGAAATCATTCTAATATGCTGATTTGCTGCTCAATAAACATGTATTCTTATTACCAATGTTGAAAAAAGTTGTGCTGCTTAATATTTTTGTGGAATCTGATTTTTTTTTTTTTTCAGGATAAAAACAGCATTTATTAGAGATAGAAATATTTTGTACCATTATAAATGCCTTTAATTTTTGATTTATTTATTTATGTCTTTGTTAAATAAAAGCATCTTTAAAAAAAACTTACTGACCACAAACCTTTGAATGGGTCATGTACTTGGCAATAAAAAATGTAAAATATAAAATACAATTAGTTGTTTTAAATGCTACAGGTAAACTTAAGACATCACAGCAGCATAATGTACAGTATGAAAAATGGATATCCATTTTAAGATTTGATAAAGATTACATTTAACAGTTATCTTTTTTTTTTTAGATTAACAAAACAAAAAGGAATCTAAATGTAAAAATAGAGCAAATGAGCGAGAAAAATTAAATTAAAAAATTCTAATTATCAGCCGATAACCAATACAGTACTGATACATCATGCATCCCTAAAAGAGATCCAACATCTGAAAAACATGTCAATCCAGAAAAAGATAGAGCTGTTTGAAATTTACAGGTTCTTCTGACAAACCCGAGCCAGGCTCAATGTGAGAGAGCTCTTAAGAGCAAAGAACAGAAGGGTTATCACTGCAGTAATGGTGTAGTCGGCCTCCGAGCTCTCGAGTCATTTGTGTTGGGCCATCGCAGTGGGTCGCTGATGTTATCTCCACAGGCACTGACTGCCACTCCAGCCGATGAAATGGGCCACGGCTGGCAGACACAATCAATTATTAATACGGCCGCAGTCAGAGCCACATCAGAGAAACAGCCACAACCGACTATATCACAGTCAAGCAGCCTGTCTGGACAGCAGCCCACATGCTTGTGAACACCGACCTCTTCCTTATATATCTCAGACTGTTATGTTCAAATCTGTTCTGGCATCAAGACACTGTAGACACTGTAGAGCTAAAGTAAAAAAAAACAGTAATCACGTCTGTGATGAATTATAGTCATAACATTTTAATTAGCTCCAGTCTTCCGGTCGGATCATATCCTGGAGCATAATGTTTATGGAACGGGAGAGCAATAATCGTCACTCTGTTATTTCTAGTTGCTTCTTGCTTTCGATGTGAGTCCCTGATTGTGCAAACACTAAGTGCTGGCTGCAACCCAAAGCAAGAGTTTCACATTCCTACATAAACTCGTGAGTTGAGAGAGGCAGCACAGAGCGCTCAACCCTCTTCAAATTACAAACACTGATGCAAAATTCCTGTAGAGCGTGGAGAGCAAGCACTGGATTTGCCAGTGATCTTCCTGAGTTTTAGATTGAATGCATTTTAAAATGACATTTATTCCTGTGATGGCAAAGCTGAATTTCAGCTAGTCTAGATATCACCCTATGTTCACTGTCACAGATCCTTTAAACACCTTTTATCATCAATTATTTGAAAACAAATGTGCAGCTTAATATTTTGTGGATACTTTTTTTCAGGATTCTTTGATTCAAGTTCAAAAGAACAGCATTTATTTGAAATAAAAATCTTTTTTAGCATTATATATAAACGTCTTTGCTGTCACTTTTGATCAATTTTATGCATCCTTGGTGAATAAAAGTACTAATTTCTTTAAAAATAAAAATCTTACTGACCCCAAACTTTTGAACTGTAATGTGTACTTAAGCTACTACTTGAAAAAGGCTACTAATAATAAGCAGATAACTGCATTGAAGCTATTTGAATTTTCAATTACTGTGATATATTATTTTATAATGTTCTATGTAATTGCAGTCATGGTGGCATAAAAGGTGGTAAATTGTTTTTTAAACTGGTTCATTTAAAATCAATGAACTGTCGAAAGAACTATTTTATTATAATGAATCGAAATGCTTTATAAAATAAAAAGACAGTAGACATTTAGGCAAGTATGTTTGATTATTTCCTCAGTTTATTCGGCTGTAAAGCTGCAAGCAAAAAATAGCAATGTAGCATTTTGCTACCGCTACTTGCTGGAAAAATTAGCTTGTTTCTAGAAAAGCTACTATGTTTATAGCACTGAAAAATGTAGTAGTTAAAGTAGCAAGACTACTTTTGACAAACATAAATCATACCCATACACACATATAGACAAAATTCCAAAACAGATTTCACACTGGACACATTCAAAGAGCCATTTGCTTCAACACTCTCAAACTGCTTGATCTTACCAGAAGTAGGACTTCACATGCTCCTGTATTAACACCCACGTCTCACCAAAGTCATCTGATTTCCACAGCTGCCAAAAAATAAATAAATAAATAAAATAGAAAACAGAATAAAGGACAAGTCCTTAAGAGTCAGCTGTTTCTGTTATAACATTTAATGATTCAACATTTATCATGAACCAGCTTCTCATTCAAAAATTACAGCTGATTACCTCACATCAAAACATGCTGCTTAGTGCAAAATTCAAAAGGGCAAATCTCTACAAACAGCTAAAGGCCTAAAATGACAGTGTCATTCATCTTACTAAAACTAGACACGCGATATACGAAAAGCCCAGTACTTCTTACCTGTTTATTGGGATGAGAACTGTCATAACCAAGGACCAGGTTAGGCCTCTTACTGTGCAGCAGTAAGTCTGTGGGTTTGAATGGGATGGAGAAACCCTGAACAGTATTGCAGAAGTCAAAGGTGTTCCACAGGTAACTGTTCGTGGTGTCAGTAAATAGATACTGCAAGGGAAAATTGAGAAAAGAAGACTTTTTCTTTTTTAAAGGATAAATTCAGCAAAAACAGAAAATTTAGACAGTTCAGCCATAACTCTCATCATTTACTCAATCTAATATTACAAATCCTATATTATTATCTTTAAAGGAGATGAAAACATAAAGGACATGCAAAGTGGTGCCAAGTATCTATTTTCCATACAGTGAAAGTGGATGGTAGTTTATAATGCCAAGCTCCAAAAAACACAACATAAGTAGTCCATATGACTCATACAAGATTTACAATGTACAATGACACAATGACAGCACACAAGTCATATGGACTGCTTTTATGATGCTTTTAATTGCCATTATAAATCCCCAATCACAAAAAAGAGCAGCATCAACATTATGTCAAATATCTTTTGTTTTCAACAGAAAAACAAAAAACAAGTCCAACTTGAAGGTAAATATATGATGACAGAATGTAGTGCTGGGCAGTATACCGGTTCATACCGAATACCGGTGTTTATTTTTGTTATAGGTCATGCATGAAAAAAAAATACCGTCATGTACCGTGAAACCGGTATAATTTTGAAAAATACCGTGATATAAATGTTTGGTCATACCGCCCAGCACTAACAGAATGTCATTTTGGGGTGAACTATCCATTTAACCCTTGTAGTGGTTGAAGACACAACAGAACAGAAGCTCTCAAAGTTGCTATAGTACAGTTATTTATTTCAAGCAGTTGGCTCTATGAGAACATCAAAGCATTTAAGTATAGCAAAAAACATTTTTAACATTATTAATTATTCAGATTATGCATTTCTGCCATTCTAATCTGCCTCCCTTCTCTTTGATATTTCGTTTAAGAGCTTTTGCTATACATTTTGTACTCTCCATGGCCTGGTTATGGAAGCAGGGCACTTCCCTTTCCAGATTCTGAGGCAATGAGGACTGGGACTGGGACTGAAACAGAAACGCTTGACTTAAAAAGAAACCTAATGCTGTAAGGAAAAATGAAAGAAGAACAAAAAGAGGAAGAAAGATAAAGTGGAGCATATGCATTTTCCGCATAACCTATGATCACCATCAGACCATCAGTGACTCTACACAGAACTCTATTTTTGTGTTTGCCTATGTAAAACTCATCAACACAATGCTGTTCAGTGTTCTCAGTGGTTGCTATGCAGTTGCTAAGGTGTTCTGAGTGGTTTTTTACCAGCCCAATTCAAAACAGCTTAGAGAAGTAGCACCACAACTCTTCACAACAAGCCACATGATTTCATCACTTCATTGTGAAGAATAATAATAGTTCATTATTAAATATAATTAATTACAAATTAAATATAAAGCAATAAAAATTTATATTAATTATTATTATTAGTTAACTAAAATAGTAATAAAAAGTATATAGAGTAATAATACTGTTGATTTATTGATGTTAATTAACATTTATATAACATTCTAAATTCATTATATAATAATCGAGGTCTATGTTAATATTAATAATAATTGTCAATATTAACTCCTTACAAAATCCATTCACACTTGCAAGTCAAAACCATTATAAAGAGATCATTCAAACAAACAGGCCCAGTATGTCTTGAAGGACTCAGAATTAATTATGAGTGCATATCGGCTCATTCTTCACACAGTTTTTCATATGAGATTATGTCAGGATTATTCATTTATCACAAATGCATTAAAATTAACCTCAGCAAACCACAAAAGCACCCTGCCAATATCTCTGTTAATTATCCCATCTGTAACAATCAAGATTTAGAGTTCTTCTCTATACACGGACCAACAGCGCAAGTTACTCCGATCACGCAAAATGTAATTAAACAGCCCTGTGCTCCTACCAAGAGGTTATACGCTTTACAAATTACACTCGTAATGCTTTAGCGTCGATCCTTCAGCAGCAGCAGGCGGCAGCTGCAGTGCCAGCCACATCATTGACTCCAGATGAATGGTCACTGTCTGCTGCCGCCAGCCCCTGCAATAACGCAATGCAGAGTCCCACAGCGGTTCTGCCATATCTGCAGCTCCCCACTCCAACTCCCATGAGCCTCTGCACCTCACAGAGATTCACTGGAGCAGCCCGTTATGGTGGGTGCAAAAGGCAGAGACTAAGGATGTAGCTTGTGTTTTTGCCCAGCCCTTGGATTTGCTCTCTTAGAAAACACCATCTGTGGATGTATAAGCGACTGGAGTGGTGGAAGGTCACAGCTGCAGATGGCCGAGAAGCAGTCAATGTCACCGCGGTCTTGTTTGACCTCAGCTTAAGCTCACAAAAACAAAACAACTCATTGTCACACTGATAGTACAGCTGATGTCTCTCACACACTTACTCGTTTGTTGTCAGCGGGGCTGTGGTAAAACTGCGATATGACCTGTTTCTTGCCCTTCTGGTCCCCAGACAGTTTAAATTTCTCTGATACCTGGGTGAAGGTGGTTCCATAGTCATAAGACACGTACACCTGTTAAATAAACAACATCATGTCAAACTTCACCTGATACACTGCTGAAATGATAGATCTGTTCCAAAACCTAATAAGCTGCCTTGTTGTTTACTGTCTACACAGGCAGCTGCCTTTTAAGTCAATATGAAACCTTTTAATATTATATGAAACTGATTTGGTACTTTCTTAATAGGGAGGAACTCCTAATGTCTCAAAAACAATGCTCCTTAAATGAGCTCCATATGAGACTCTGTTCACAATTGATTCCAGTTTGATGTTAGCATGTTGCTAAGCTAAAAGCATGTTAACCTAATAAGCAACTCTTAAAAATAATGCTCCCTAATGAAATCTAATAGATTTTGAAGTTAGCATGTTGCTAAGCTAACAGCTTGATAATCAAATATGCAACTGCGTGTCTCAAAAATAACGCTTGTTATGTAAAGCCCGCTGAGACTCTGCTTACAAAGGATTTCAAGTTTGATGTCAGCATGCTGCTAAGTTAAAAGCATGATAAACTAATAAGCAACTACTTATTTCTCAAAAATAACACTCCTTACATGAAGAGCATGAGACTCTTCTTACAACTAAATCCAATAGATTTTTGATGTTAGCATGTTGCTAGACTTACAGCTTGATAATGTAACAAGTAACTCTTTATGTCTCAAAAATAACGCTCCTTATGTGAAGCACATTAAGACTTTGCATCCAATTGATTCCAATAGTGTCTGAGGTTAGGTTTTTGCATATTAGTCACATTTTTATTGTTAGAATTATATTGTGAGATGGGTTAGGTTGTATTATTGTTCTTTTACTTATTTACAATTGGCAGGGGAACGTTCATTTTACGCACCATGAGTGCAAGACAAATTTCCCTTCAAGGACAATAAAGAGTATAATACATGTGTCCACCATCCTGGATGCAAAATTTTACAGACTGCATTCTGTGATTGTCTCCTCCAAAGAGGATACATGTAAATCTGCTAGAATTTGCCTCAAAGAATGTAAGTGATCATAATTAGGCAGTTATTCTTTTGAAAAGGCACTGGTTTAGGAACAGATTATTTCTGTAATACACTCATCTGTAATCACTTGCAATTTCCAATGAGAAACTGGTTTGTACTTGGAGCTCTTTTTACTTTGATTTGCTTTGTCTTGCATTTCACAAAGAACACCTGTAACGCACTACACAGGTGAGCAGATAACAGCTCCAGTACCCCATAAAGTATGACCGCACCACTTTTGTCCTCGCATTTGCATTAGATAATGTTTAACATAAAAGCTCTGCAACTATTGAAAATTTGCAATTATTGCCACGCAGATGGAAAAGTAACATTTAAGGGTGCAAGAGAGTCTTTCCAGGTAGTGCAGCGAGTTGGAACCGGCAGCATTTAAGATGATATACTGAAAATGCAGGGAACTGAAGAACAGAAGGAGGCCTTTCATCTGTATGACTCGGAGAGCACTAAAAAGCAAAGCTAGATGGTCAAGATATTCTCTGTATCTTACACTGAATAGTCTGATATATATATATATATAGAGAGAGAGAGAGAGAGAGAGAGATAGATTCATACACAATGTTGGAAGTCAAAGTTCTGAAATGATCAATGAAAAAATGATATACTCACAGAGCTGGTCTTGGGATCTGTGGCACCGGCGCTGTCTCTCGCTAACGCTACTATGACGTTGCTCTTCTCCCCGGCCCAATGGACGACCATTTGATTATGAGAGTCATTCAAGTTGGCCTGTGAATACAAAATATGATGAACAACCCATCTAAATGTAGCTGACTAGCTACATTGTAGCTGACATTTATTTTGCTGTGGTCAGACAAGTATCTAGGTTTCCACAGCACAAATCAAGGCTTTCGCACTGAAACACAGCGTCTCCCTGACATGGCTGCATCAACACTACTGCGTTCCTAAAACCACGCCTTCTTTCTTTGCGTGCACATTTGGGCAGCATTATGCTAATATTTCCACATACTGACGTAGATATGTGGGGGGCGTGTTAGAACGAGCCGTTTTAGGTAGGCGTGGCTGACTCAACTTTTACAAAGAATATCTCTTTGGATTTGAGACTTTAGTGCTTGCAACTTTACAGATCTTCTTTATGCACCAAGAGCTTGTAACACTCCAAAGAGAAAGGAAAACTTGAAATCGCATCATATGACCCCTTTAAAAAAAATCTACAAACATGGCATGTGAGACTGACGGACAGGTAGAGAAAGAGGTTTGAGTGATAAATAATCATTATCTAACCTGATAAAAAAATAATTTATTTAATGTTATCCTCATTATATTTCATCTGTAACAACGCTGAACTTTTATCATCATTATAACACATAAGGAAAGTTCTCTGCATAAACCTACAACTGGCAGATCAACGTGTCTCTTTGTTTCTCTTCAATACCGCAGGAAATCAAATTAAATTAAATGTGGATGATGTTAACTGTGACAAGACGACTGACAGGGCAGTTTAAACACTGACAGAACGCACATAACTAAGCAACAGAGTGTCCCTTAAAGACGCAATTATGACAAAGTAGTATGTCCCAAAGCTTGGATACTATTCTGCTACATACTCAAGTATATACTTCTTCACAAAAAGAGTACATACTTTTAGGGAATAGTATGAGTAGGCGAATTGGGACGCAGCAAAAGACAAATTTCCCTTTAAGGACAATTAAGTGTATTTGATTTAATTCATGTGTCTGACATATTGGATGCAAAATTTTACAGACTGCATTCTGTGATTGTCTCCTCCAAAGAGGATACATGTAAATCTGCTAGAATTTGCCTCAAAGAATGTAAGTGATCATAATTAGGCAGTTATTCTTTTGAAAAGGCACTGGTTTAGGAACAGATTATTTCTGTAATACACTCATCTGTAATCACTTGCAATTTCCAATGAGAAACTGGTTTGTACTTGGAGCTCTTTTTACTTTGATTTGCTTTGTCTTGCATTTCACAAAGAACACCTGTAACGCACTACACAGGTGAGCAGATAACAGCTCCAGTACCCCATAAAGTATGACCGCACCACTTTTGTCCTCGCATTTGCATTAGATAATGTTTAACATAAAAGCTCTGCAACTATTGAAAATTTGCAATTATTGCCACGCAGATGGAAAAGTAACATTTAAGGGTGCAAGAGAGTCTTTCCAGGTAGTGCAGCGAGTTGGAACCGGCAGCATTTAAGATGATATACTGAAAATGCAGGGAACTGAAGAACAGAAGGAGGCCTTTCATCTGTATGACTCGGAGAGCACTAAAAAGCAAAGCTAGATGGTCAAGATATTCTCTGTATCTTACACTGAATAGTCTGATATATATATATATATAGAGAGAGAGAGAGAGAGAGAGAGATAGATTCATACACAATGTTGGAAGTCAAAGTTCTGAAATGATCAATGAAAAAATGATATACTCACAGAGCTGGTCTTGGGATCTGTGGCACCGGCGCTGTCTCTCGCTAACGCTACTATGACGTTGCTCTTCTCCCCGGCCCAATGGACGACCATTTGATTATGAGAGTCATTCAAGTTGGCCTGTGAATACAAAATATGATGAACAACCCATCTAAATGTAGCTGACTAGCTACATTGTAGCTGACATTTATTTTGCTGTGGTCAGACAAGTATCTAGGTTTCCACAGCACAAATCAAGCTGTTGTGGCATAACACTGTTTTACAACTGGCTCAGAGTTAATTTTCAAAGACATTTCTCTGTTTCTGCTTCACTCACTGGGTCATATTGCATTTGTACTATCAGCTAAAATGAATCTGTATTTGACAGCCTTGAGTTTGTGGTAGAGACTGCAGGAGTGTCTCTTGTATGTAAGGCTGTCAGACTTTGAGAAAACAAACACATTCGCAAATACACACAAACAGAGCAGAGCTGAGCTCCACCACAGAGGCAGGAAAACTGAAACTATGGGCTGCAGCAACTCATTCTGATCTGTTGAACAAAGAAATGCGTGTTATCTTTTCATGGAAAAGCCTAGGAACAGTCTGTCTCATCTTTAATTCAAACTTCTGTATGAGGACCATGGGATCCTCAAATGGGTTCTCCTCTGATATATTCTGTCAGTCATAAAAGAGAACTTGCAAAAGGTTGTTTTTGTAAAGAAACAAAAACTAACACCACTACTTCTCCTGTCTGAGGACCACTGTTGTGGTTCACTGGCGAACAACAGATTTACTTACTTAAAGGGGTCATATGATGTTGCTAAAAATAAACCACTGATTTCTAGTCATGTCCTCTTTTGGAAGGCCAAACAAAGTATTTTCGCTTTCTCAACGAAACACACAGCGTCTTCACAACATGGCGACGGCGGTGGCAGCAGCAATAAAGTTACACCTTATTTCTTTACGTGAAAATTTGGGCGGCGTTATGCAAATCTTCCCACATCGTGACGTAGACATGTGGGGACGTGTTTAAACGAGGTGTTTTATGAGGGCGTGGACCAGTCTTAACTTTTATAAAGAATATCTCTTTGGGTTTGAGACTTTAGTCTTTGCAACTTTAGGGATCATATCTATTCACGAACAGCTTGTAACACTCCAAAGAGAAAGGAAAACTTGAAATCGCATCATATGACCCCTTTAACCTTAACTTGTTAAACCACTTTTTGTTTGGAAGGTCACCTTACAGACTTTCAACAAAAGAAAACTACTTCCATATGTCATACCATTTTGAACAATATACATTATAGGATTAGTAAAAAGGCATACTGATGTTCTTTTGGGAATGTTTGTTTTTTTGTAATGTACAAACAGTGACTTTTTGCCCAAAACTACCTCACCTTGAATGCAGTCATATTTTTATTTGCCATGACACGGCAGTAAATCTCCCTGTTTTGTAGGCCTGCTTGGCAAGCAGCATGTTAGTACAACATAGAGACTATAGGAAACTGACAGAGCTGTTAAGAGAACCTCAAAACACTTTTATTTTACCTCTATTCATGAAATATTACAGCTGTATAATCCATAGTTTTTCTAAATCTGTTTAATAAAGTATGTCACACGCAAAATGTGACGAGTAACGACATCTTGACAAACTGTTTTACAATGATGTGACCTGTCTAACTTGTTTTTGACTATTCAAAGTGGAAGCAAATTTAATCACATTCTATGTGCCATCGGTCAAACAACCAGTTAGTCCTGCCCCAAACTCGCACCATTACTGTAAATGTTGCTGTTTCAGGCTGTGTGGGAGTTTATGGGGGACTAGAAGTGCCTCTTAAAAATAAAGTCAATGATCAATTTATTCATTCAAAAATAAAAATGCAAATAATTCACTTTAGAAATATTTTAAATTGTTGTATTTAAATGTTAAATATAACAATAAAATAATAAATGAATATTTTTAAATGCAACCTTTAAAGTGCATATTTTTTAATAATTGTTTTTTATTAATCCATTTGCTAAAGTCATTATCTTTCGCTGAATTTTTTTTTTTGTTTTGTTAATTGAGTTAAAAATGCCACTGGACAGTTCACTGAAAAGTAATTTGAACAAACCAATGAACTTTCAACTGAATTTGCATGGAGAAAAATGTCAGTATGTACTGCAAATGGTACATCAACTGATTTATGGTTGACTGTAGTTTTTTTAACAGCTGATTAATCTGTAAAAACAGTTCCCCGCCATCTCATCAGGATGTGTAGAAGAGCTTTTCCCATCACCTTGCCAACATACACCTTGAAAGAGCAAATGGTTGCAACCTGATCCGTCTCAGCCCGGCAAACTCTTGGGTCTGCTTATTCAAAGAGAGTTAAAGGCTTGTCTGCAATTTCTGGTTATGCTGGAAATGGACTTTCTGCTAATCTAACAGGGCCCTCATTTATACTGACACCGTAATATCCTGAAAGCATCGACGGTAATTCAAGTGCAAATAACTTCACGTTCATTATCGCTTGTCTTGTTGAAAGCGCAATAAAGTCTGAGAGACAGTGAAAATAAAAGAATTACATTTTTTCTGTTTCTTATGTATTATTCAGCAGGTAAACAGAAGGAAGAACAAGAGAGAGAGAGCACTAGAGCACCTTCGCCCATCGCTGCAAGCAACGCACGGCTTGAAACCATGACATCATCTCTGCAGCACTAACATTTGGGCCAACAGTTCAACAATTTGCCTACCCGTTCCCTTCTGGCAACCAACCATACGAGCCTCTCTAAGAAAAAAAAATACGGGTGAACCACACATTTAATATCACTGTGGCCGAAACCAAAGGAAAACCGAGCAGTCATTATGCAGTTAAAGGCTTAAAGTACAGTTAAAAGCCTGTTTTATTATTGCTGTATGGATAAGTACTATATGGGACCATAACAGGGATGTGTTATGCTACCATGTAATGAACATACTTGAAATATCCATTAGCACATAGTAAATACACTAAAAAGGAAATGATCATTCTCTTTTGATATTCACATAAAGTATTAATAAATCATCTTAAACCAATAACTGCTGACAAGATTAATACTGAGTTCATCTATAATTTTCTTGTTGATGTTTGTTTTAAATTGTGTCTTAGGGGAACGATAAAGATTATATGAGTCATCTGTGTTGATTTGGTTTCACCTTGAGCTTAATGCAAGAGGGGAACTTCAGAAAAGCCGAAACAAAACCGGCAGGCTGTTCAGACAAGTTCCAGTAATACTCCATGGAATGATTATAAACATCTACACCACCCTCCATTTTCCTTCCCCAGGCATTTAAACTTTCTTATCACAGAAAACGAAACTAAAATAGTCTGCAAGTAAGGCTGCTTAAATATCACGTTTGAACATGAATGCTAATGTGATTCAAGTGGCACTAGGGTCATTGTCTATAATTTTCTGAAAAACTAAAAGGGAATTAAATGCAAATTTCTTTTGCAGTAAGTGTCATACATACAGAAATAAGTAACCTGTTACAAAGTCTGTCCAAAATTATGATTTGGTCTTAACTAAACACCCAATTTTTCAAGTACTACAAGGACAAAGAGAAATTAAATGAGAAAGAATGACAGTAATTACCAAATGAGATTAAAAGCTGATTTCACATGACTCGTGAAGTAAGTCCATGCTTTTCCTGTGATAGGTGAGGCAATGTCAAGGCAACTCATTTAGATTCCGGCTATTACTTTATGGTAATGATTCTGCATTACATACTTTACATACTAGAACAAAAGTGCATTTGTTTGCCAGAAGTCTACTTAACATAGTTTAATATATGAGGGAAAAGAAGGGTTCAAGATCCAAGGTCCATGAAATGAATTACATTTACTAGAAAAATTGTTTTGAATGTAGCCTATAACATTCTTCTAAGAATGAATTATTGCTTCATCAGGGCTGCCGGGTCTCTCCAAAAGCAATAAATGAATAAGCAAATGTGTCAAATTGAAACAAAAAAAAAAATAGATGGGATTGTTTGGTTTAATTTTTTTTTTCTCAGTAAAAACACTCATAGCTACAAAGTCCGCCAAGGCATTTGTCTTCAAGTGCTGCTCTTGGGGGTCTGGCGCTGAACTGAATATTTATGATAATGACTCTGTCACAATTCTCCAAACTTGAGGAGAAATTGTGTGTCACAACAAATCTGCAAAAACAACAAAAAGACCCTTTAAAACTGTGTATATCCTGACAGTGCTGAGGTTTTTTCTAGGTTACTTGATCACAATAGACAAAAGGAGTGGATTGATTACATCGTACCTAACACTGCTTCCCCGTATGTGCCAAAAACAACACATAAACCAAAAGGTCTGAAAGAGGGAAAGAATGACAGTAATTACCAAATGAGATTAAAAGCTGACTTCACATGACTACTTTAGATTGTATTGCCACAAGTGAGTCACAACAAATCACACCTTGAAGCATAACATCACCTGCTGCATTAGATGAGTGTGTTTGAGCGCATGTGAGGGCAGCCAGCTCTTGCAAAAACCACAATACCTGTATTTACACTGCCAACCACAATCTTGTGTCTGTGGACATAGCACAATGACTGTTTTTCAGTCAAAATTCAGTGGTTTGACTCCTTCAAGATGTCTAAAGCACAATGGATCTGTGGTAAAGCAGAACTAGGAACTGTTGCATGCCTGACTTAACAAACATCTCGAAGCAAAACACTTGCGGGGTAAAGGTTTAGCTGGGAAATTTCCCAGCAAGACTGTGCAACCAGTTATGCCTCTCTGGTTTGTTGCTTGCGTAACAAAGCTGCTTGATGACGGTAAACAAACAAAGAAACACTGTCATACATTTAATAGGAACCCAGATGAGCCGAGTCCATTTCTAATTCCCAAGAGACTGACATTAAGCATAAACCCTTCAGCATAAAAACAATCAATTATATATATATTATATATATATATATATATATATATACATATATATATGTATAAAATATTTGTTAGGATATTTTTGCATTTTACCTATTTATTTGGGGTTTTAAAATTGTTTCACCATCTAAATGTTGCCAAAAACCACAACAAGCTGTTTACATTGTGACAACTTACCCCACATGGCATGACAACATATGTTAAAAGAGCATTGTTGTTTTGTTTTTTTACTGGAGCAAAAAGCAAGACAACTAGCCATGGTCTCCCCATATTACAGAATATTTAATTACATAAAATACCTTTCAATAATTATTAGATGCCCACTGAATGAATGCTTTTTCTTATTCTAGAAGAAACATTCTGTAAGGCATCACTACAGAGACAGGAATGGTAATGTATGCTTAATAATAAAACTTAAAATAAATTATAACTGATTCAAAATAATAGGCTACGTAATGTCTCAATCAATAATACTTCATATATAGAGAGAGAGATAATGAAAAGAGAGAGAGAGAGAGAGAGAGAGAGAGAATTACTTGCGTTTTTTACACAGTACATCCTAAAAAAAAAATGTGTTTTGGTATAAAATATCTTTATTGTCATATCAGGAACGAGAGAAAGGTGATACTGTTTATTCGGTGTGTAATGATGAAACTTTCCCATGACAGATTCACTCAAGTCAGTGCTGTAAAAATGTCTATATATATTATTTATAATTATTTACCCTCACCGGAGAAGCAATATTTTGCTAGATGAAGGGGAGTGCGAGAACCTTTCATCTGACAAACAGGTCAATTACACTTCTAGGTGACTGCGTGCAAACCAAAGGTGAATGATACACAACTATTGGGAATACTGAATTTAATATTTATGAGGTTATGCAAAATCGTGAGGATGTTTTTGCCCTTGTTATCTATGCAATCACACCTAATGAATGTAAACCTCGCTTACCCTTCCATAAACCTTTGGCACGGGTGATCCAGCAGCATTCCGCCGAACGCGATGCTGGTGCGCGGATGATGAAGCCTCCCTGACTTCTCTCTCCAGACGCACGACGCGACTTTCTGCATGCTCCAGGTGTGCACGCACTAGGGAGAAACCCCTGTCCTGTGGTGGCATGAATCTCTGGTCACGGTGAAGTCGAAGCGTGGAGGAGATCGCGCCAGGAACGAGTAATAATAACAGATATATGGCACAGCGAGTGAGCGCCAGCATCTTGCGTGTCTGCCCCGACGCCATGTTTGTGTATGTTGAACGTGATGTGTGGCAGGGCGCCTCTAGCGGTCAACCGCATTCACACTCATTACCATGGATACAGATGGCACATGATGGCACATGATGTTTTGTTTTGTTTCACAATGAACTGTAGATTGGCAAGACCAAAATAAGAGATGTTTCAGGGAAAGGTTTCACAGAAAGAACGTTTTACATCAGTAGCATCCCTAACTCTCTGGCAAATGTGGTTGACTTGGTAAACGTATAAATTAATTATTATAGTAATCATAATAATAATTCTTAATTGCTTTTTGAAGGGAAAATAAATTGCCAACTTCACCAAACTTGATTTCAATTATATATATATTTATATATAAGATATTTATATTTATATATAATATATATTATATGTATATATACATGTAAATATTTTTTAAATATATACATGTATGTTTGTGTATTTATATATACAAATAGCCTATACATAGTACACACACATATATTATGTAAACAAAAACGTTTATTTTGGACGCGATTAATCATTTGACAGCACTAATACATTACAAGAAATTGTTAGTGTAGAAAAAGGATCTACATGTATAAATAACACAGGATGTTTTTGTTGTAGTAAAATATATTTGGATCAAAACTGAAAAACGGTTTAAAGCTATACATAACATGCCAAAAGGCCAAAGGTGAAAGGCCATACTTGGTTCTTCAAATATGGGTTACATTTAGACTTTTATTAAACAGTTGTTTTTATTATTATTAAAAACAAACTAATTGCTATAAGCTCAAAACATCATTATTGCGTTATTGAAAATGGATTTTCATCCAGATATAAGGGGTCAGAAAGTCATTTTCGGCCAATACTTAAGGTTTAAATCAAATAAGATACAACCACAACACCCTTATACTGTAATTATATTTTGCAGGATCTTTCATCACCTCCTGAGCTCATCGCCTTGTTTTGAGTTCATAGTTGTCCAAAACCCCCATCTGCTGGTGAGAATTTGTAAAGGCATTATATTTTTATATAGGACTAATTTTACCACTAAAAATTGCATCGGAGTAATGAGTCTTATGTGGTGTCTACTTTCTCAGGGAGAGGTTAGAGTTATACCCTCAGTACAGTACAGTACAGTACAGTACAGTTGGCGCGTTTTCTGTGAGCGCGCGATTATTGACGGTTGAAAAGCGGCGGTTGGTCAGAGAGGTGAACTGAACTGAACTGAACTGCGGTGGCCGAGCGACCAAGTTTATCGAAGGCTACTGATTTTCTGGTATTTATTTTAGTTTATTAACTATTATTAACTAACACCCTTTTTGTCAGAGATATTGATTTTATGTAAGTAAGTTTCAAAAGTCAAACGCGTCAGCTCTAGTGTAACAAACTTGTGGTGATAAGCTTCATCAGTTATTGAAATAAGTAAAAAAATAAAATAAATAAATACCCAGTTGTTTGTCCTAACATGATTGTTGTTTAAGACGGCTTTGTTGACTTTAAAGTGAGGATATTATCTTTCGGACACAGGAAAGTAATGACACAACGCAATCTGGAGAGCACTAAAGAGGCGGTCAGAGCAACAGAAATGAAAAGGTCTCAAGCGAAAACACGTGAGGTGAGGATTTTAGGTCGTCATGAACTGAACTAATCTTGTGGAAGAAATCTACAGTCACAAATAACAGCCCACTGTTAACTTCTGTGTTCTCGTAAGTAATTGTCTGATTTCTAACTGACTTTTTTTTTGTTTTACTAATACTCACAAATGTACATGTAGGTTGAAAATGCACCATTTTCTGACACATCTCCAGCAAAAATGATGAAGGCACAGCATTTCAAATCAGCAGCTGGAGACATGTCTTATGGGTTTGAAATAGCTTTAGAAGGCAAGTCCTGGTTTTCTCTTTCATGCTGTGGGTTCCTACGCAGTTTGTAATATGGAAAAAAGAAAGCAGAGTATGGAAAATATTTGCATTTCCAGACTATTTAGTTTTCTATAATATAAAATTTAATGAAAAATGTATCATACAAGAAGAGTGTTTTCATGGCAGCTGTTTAGTGATTCTTTAGTCATTGTCAAACACGACTGAACAAATTCAAAGTGCACTTTTTCCATTATGCAAAAATGCAGGTTATAAGAGTTTTGGATTTCTTCTTACAATATTCTTAGCACCGTATTACAGAGCCTCTATAACAGGGGTGCCCAAACTCGGTCCTGGAGGGCCGGTGTCCTGCAGAGTTTAGCTCCAACTTGCCTCAACACACAGAGTTTAGCTCCAACCCCAATTAAACACACCTGAACCAGCTAATCAAGCTCTTATAGGCATACTAGACACTTACCAGCAGGTGTGTTGAGGCAAGTTGGAGCTAAACTCTGCAGGACACCGGCCCTCCAGGACCGAGTTTGGGCACCCCTGCTCTATAAGGATCTTTGCAAAAATAAAAAATATACAGACTTTCGTGTGCGCATGAGAAACGATTAAACTTAGCATATAGGACAATGCACACTGAGCCTTTGTGCCATCAGCCCATTTTGCGGTGTGGTTATTTGGCCTCTGCAGAGTATGTGTTAAAGCAGACTTAAGGCCTTGAAATATGACGTACTGCCCTAAAGAAAGCCAAATTCTGAACACTGTTTTACGGTACCAGTCTTATTTTATAGACCCTTGAACTTGGCAAATAGGACTATGCACACAACCGTATTATGCCATCAGCCCATTTCGTGTCATTGTTTCTCCGTCACCACAGAGGATGCATTAAATTGGACATTAGGCCTTGATATTAGAGGTGCTACCCTAAGGAAAGCCAAAGTTTGAGCAAATATGCGCATGTCAAAAGTTTCTTGAAGGCAGACAAAATTTCTCGTGTGCGTGCGTGCTGTATTTTTTTATTTTTTTTTAGGGGCTCTATATGTTGTCATTTCAAGAAAATCAGAGACCATTTTGAAGGCTCAGGAAACCTTTGCAGGTGTTTTGAGTTGATTAGCTGATTGGCATGTCACCATATTCTAATTTGTTGAGATGTGAAAATGTGAGCCAAAATCATCACAATTAAAAGAACCAAAGACTTAAACTACTTCAGTCTGTGCGCATTGAATTTATTTAATACACGAGTTTCACAATTTGAGTTGAATTACTGAAATAAATGAACTTTTCCACGACATTCTAATTTATTGAGATGCACCTGTACTATATACCAAATATAAAGCTGAAAATAATGAACCATTTATGTTAAATATGGTCTGAAAATCTACTGAGAGGTTTGGAAATTTGAGTCTGGACAAGTATGGAATTTTGATTTGAAAAATGTGTAGGAACTCTGTGTCAAATTAAATACCTTAAATACCTCTGACCTGTGACAATTAAGTACCTCTAAAATACCTCTCAATTAAATACCTTTATTAATTATTTAGCATATGTGAGGTTGTGTAGCATAATATATCATGACAGCTATTTTAGTTACATTCATTCATTTTTCTGTATGTCTTTTCATTTTAGAGGCTACCCGAGAGGTCAGTGTCCTCTTTTCCAAGTACTCACAGGTCTTGAGGTAACTGGATGGATTTGCATGCTACCCCTGTGTCTCATCAGTAATAGATCAATAAGGTTTACACTCGTACATTAATTTCACATGTTATCTTCTAAGGGAAAGAGCTGCTGTGGACGCTTCACAGCTCGGAGAACTGGAGGATATACTTACTGAAGCCAGGAGCTTGGAATCTCATCTTAAAGAGAAGAAGGAACACCTGAGACGATCTTTGGCTTTGATCTCTGACAAACTACAAGGATAGGTTCAGTTCTTTTCAGTGGTGTTGTTTGATTCACATAATGCATCTCATTTGCTCTACAAGCATTAGTTCATAAGATATTGTTAAAATGTTGATTATACATGTTCATATTACACTTTAAAAGTTATATAATTATACTTTACAATAAGAGAAAAATAGGTTTTATGCTGAAATAAAGCTTTATATGTGGTGACAGCAACAATCTGTAGTGAACAACTGCATATATATACAAGCATTTGTTATTTGAATAAATTCTTATTCTTTTAGCAGACATTATTTTTAAATTTATTGAAATTATATAATACAAGTTATTAATTCAAGGGAGAAAACAACACAAGCAGAAAAGGAAAAGTAGGTTATTCACAGACAGCTTGATAATCTTGCTAAACATTTGGGCTTTTTAAAAGAGTCTCTCAGTGTCTATTTTGGAAAGTCCCATGGAATCCATATGGAATGCTGATAGGTACCTCAGCCCGGCCCAATTCTTCAAATCTTTTTGCATCCAGCACCAGAAGGAAGGTGCTCTTGTCCTAGAGGGACAATTGTTCATTAGTCCATCCATAAAAGTTAACAAGCAATATTTGATACCACTGAGGAACATGTCGTGTTATACCTGATTTGGGGTGATGACCACGGACAGAATGACTCCATCATCCTCTTCTACAGCACCAGGTGATGAGACAAAGATCGGTTCTGAGGGATACATGCCTGCATGTTTCCACACCTGTCATAAGTTGAAATATTAGTTCAAATGACTAAACATTAAAAGTCACTGACACAATTTCAGCATGCATTAACTTAATACTTCTAACTAACCTTTATTTGTTTGCCTTGAAGGTCCATTTTAATGAGGGAGTCTCCAACCAGGTGTCTGAAGCCACATCCGTAGAAGTAACGGTACGGGCGGGAATTGTACATTGAATAGTTGATGTGTGGGAATTCCAGACCTCCATATTCACTGAGATCATCACCATGGAGATCTTCATGCGTGCAAAACACCTGTATAAATACACGTGGACAATCATTTACAATATATGATATAAAAGCATGTAGATAAATTAGACAAAAAGTTATCCAAATAAACCAACCTTATTCTTGTCTGTCTTGATGGCAGTCGCAGTGCTGTTCAAGCGCGTGTTGAGATTTTGCCCACAGGGTGTATGACTGTCCACGTTCAATGGCAGGACAAAGCGGCGGGGGAACACTCTGCACATTGTGTTGTATACCTAGCAAAAAAAAAAAAAACTGAACACTGAAGTATAGTGAAAAGAAATCTTGCATAGAAAGAATTTTCACTCAGAAATTGCTCATAATTTCACAAATATTTACAAAGAATCGCCAAGTAACACATTCAATTAGACGTGGCATGTTTAAGTAGAAAGGCTGAAATAGTATTTTCTTGTAAAACGTACTCCAATCATCTTTTTTTGCATTTACAACTTCAAAAAAATAGAAGGTTTTACCTCATCTAGAGCATTTCCAGACTTTTTTAGATTCTGAATCAGGTAGTTGTTAATTGCTTGACCATCATCAGAACAGCACATGTCCATGATCAGGAAACCATTTTCTTCATAACAGTTTATCTGATGGAAGGTTGACAATGGCTTTGCATAATATTTGATGAGGCTCAGCTGTGACCAAAGCAGAATCATTTCAAAATGAGTTATATGAAATAAATGTACATAAAAACATTATTACGCAGTGTGGAGTTATTAGCAGTAGTTACCTTTCCTGTGTGTTTATTGATTACATGGAAAACTGTGTTTCGTTTGGGGTCCCAGTATACACCCTCATTAATCCCCTTTCCACGCATTTTGCTTGTCACAATCTTCAAGAGATCCATTTTGATTGGCTGCTCGATGAATACCACATAGTTCTCTGACATGGCTGCAATAACAATGTCGAATTTTATTATATATAGATAAAAAGACTTCAAATAAATGCTGTTCTTTAGAACTTTCTAGTCATTAAAGAATCCTAAAAAAGTATCACCGCTTCCACAAAAATATTAAGCAGCACAACTGTTTTCAACATTGATTTAATAAGTGTTTCTTGAGCAGCAAATCAGCATATTAGTATGATTTCTGAAGGATTGTGTGACACTGAAGACTGGAGTAATGACTGCTGAAAACTGCTTAATTACATTTTAAAATATATTCAAAAAGAAACCTTATTTTAAATTGTAATAACATTTCACAATATTACTGTGTGTGTTTTTTTTTTTATCAATATAGCCTTGGTGAGCAAAGGAGACTTATTTTAAAATATAAAAAAAATCTTACAAACCCCAAACATTTCTATACAATATTTTAAATATAAATGTATACAGTAAGTTTAAATTCACTCATTTATTTGCAAAAGAGTTTGTAGGCATTGCTCACTTACCAAAGCTGTGATAGTAGGATTGTTAATTGTAATAACATTTCACAATATTACTGTGTGTGTTTTTTTTTTTATCAATATAGCCTTGGTGAGCAAAGGAGACTTATTTTAAAATATAAAAAAAATCTTACAAACCCCAAACATTTCTATACAATGTTTTAAATATAAATGTATACAGTAAGTTTAAATTCACTCATTTATTTGCAAAAGAGTCTGTAGGCATTGCTCACTTACCAAAGCTGTGATAGTAGGATGGTTTGGACTTGTCCTCTGAGGGGATTGAACACACAACTGAGGCTCCTTCCAAGGTCTCATTTGGATTCGCCTTCTTTGACGGCACCATTATTATATTGTAGAAAGCACCTTAAGAATAAAATTAAAGAAGAAGAAGAATTTTAACAATTCTTATCTTTGTGTTTGTTTGGCAACTCATTAAACACTTTCAGACTTTTCTTTAATCAGTGTGATTTGTTTAGATTTAAGCTGCTGACAAACCTTTTCGAGTGTAAGAGTTGCCCATGTTGTATGTACTTCCATCAGGATCCACATGGGGATGAGCTGTGGCTCCATTAACTGCAACAAATTTACTCCAGTCCACCTAAACATGACGATTTTCACATTTCAGCTTCAGTTTGTTCTCTATACAAACATATTTGATACATTTTTAAAAATCATAATTAGTATGTATGTACCTTTTCTTTTGTTTCCAGCGTCTGTGGGTCTATTTTGTGCATAAAGTTGGTCTCTGTGCTGACATAGTAGTCTCCTTTATATTGCACAAAGCTCACATTCGCATTGTCACTTGGCTCTGTGGGAAGAGAGAGATGACATGCTCACATACGCAGAACATATTCAGACCACTTCAATCAGAACCAAAGACTTCACACTCACTCGGCAGCTCAAAGCGAGAGAGGAAGCGCTGGAAGAAGTTCTTGCATGGGTCTGGCATGGCAATCGTGCCAAATTCAGACACCATAATGCGGTTATGCTCAAGGTTTTCCTTGTAGCAATCACTGTTGAGGAAGCGGCTCATGTATGTCACCTTTCCATCCTCAATGTGGAACTGGTGCATAAGCGCCATGCCATCAAACCAGTGGTTGAAACTGAGGAGCGAACACAACGGCTTATTTACTTTGCTTTGATATTTCTGTTATGTTCTCAAGGAACCCAGATGACACTCACCTGCTTCTTCCGATCTCAAAATTTCCAGGTCCATTTCTGAGGAAATTGCCTTTGATCCAGAAGGGGATGTTACCTGTAATTGTAGTTGTGATGGGCTCTGGGGTTTCATCTGCAGAGCACACCAGATTCTCAATGCACGGCAGACCATGAACATCAGTGAAGTGTTGGTCTTTGTTCTGTGAGCCTGCTGGGAAAAGAAGAATTTCAGATCTGAAGTTTTGTGCACTACACACATCAAATCTATGATTAGAACCTACCAGAAGTGTTGAGACGGTTCATAGAGGACATGCTGGTCTTGTGATGGCTTGCTGAGTTGGAAGATGTTTCAAGAGCTGTCCTGGAGACTCCCTTGTCTCCTTCTGTTAACTCGACTGTCTTATAAAGAGATCTGTTGGGTCACATGGTGCTTATGCAATACAAAATCACAGACACCACCATTCAAAGTTGTTTTGCCTACAATTATCTTGATAAGAATGGTATGTTTGAATTCACTCCAGGATTACTCTAAGCTAAAAAACAAAACAAAAAAAACAATTAATTAATTTCTTGGGGTGCTTGGGTGCAACACATTTATGAATAAATATATAAATTGAACATCACAATACAATGTTCAATACACAATGTAGATATATTTTGACATATATATTTCAATAATAAGAAGCAGTTAATTATACTACAGAGCTGGACAGATTTGTGATGTTATTATTATTAGCTAAATTAATCATTCTGGATCAATGTAATCAGTCTGGGAAATTCCAGTCAGCAGCAAATGATGTAAATATATCCTCACTTTAACTCAAACTAAAGAAAGAAAAAAGTAATAACTCTGAAATCTTAATGACATTGAGGAAATTTCATTGACCTTACCATAAAATCTAATAATCAAACCAGCTACCCTGAACCACAGGCTTTCATTGAATTTAAGTCTTCATTATTTCAGTACTTCAATATTTATTTTAATATTAAATATATCATTTCAAATATACAACTCTGTAGTGTTCACCTAAATTAATTTAAATATAATTATACTTCTATAATAAAAAAATAGTAATAAAAAATTATCTTCAATAGTAATGCTGTATGCATATTCTATCATTAATTATACTAAATTCAGACTCAAACTCATATGCATCTTAACAGATTATGAAGCAGTATCTACAGCAGTTTGTATAAACCAATTAAAACTGAAATAATCATTGTACATACATTGTTTGAAAGTTATTCACAAGCATTTCAAGAATATTTCAGGGATATCGTAAACAGAAAAAAAATGATGAGGACAGAACATTTCAACTTATTTTGGCATAGCATTATGTTCGCTACAATTGGTTCTTTACTTCATTCAAACGTTTTCTAATTAGTAAATGAAACAAACATTATTGGGGTACGTTTTGCAAGAAAATACTATTTCAGTCTTTCTATTTCAAAATTTCAAAGTTTAATTAAATGTGTTACCATTTCTTTGTAATTGTGAAATTTAGCAATTTCTGAGTCAAAGTTGTTTGTACACCTTTTTTTTTTCAGTGTATGCTGTACATTTATTTTTATCATGTAAAATATGTAATTACACATTTAAATACATGACATAAAAGTTTCAATAGAAATGACATTGAAGTATATTTTAGTTTTTAGTACATTCATCAGTACTCCACTTAATAGGTGCTGTTAAGCATTAATGCACATGAAAACCATGTGTTAAAAGCAAAAAGTTAGGTCAGGTCAACTCTTTTTGATTGTTATTGAATACAGCAGAATAAACTTCTTGTCCCATTTTTAGATCAATCACAGATGCAGTCATTAAAATCCATAATGCGTGGGGCGAGAATACATAACTCAAATAAAAAAGGGTTAAGAAAGTTTAAGGGAAATTACACAAAGCCTGACGAGGAATATCTGGGTCAAATTTCATCCCATAATCCAAAGGGGGGGGGAAACAAAAAGAAAATGCAGCATGAAGTACTTTTCAACCATTAACATTTTCTTCTTCTTCAAAAGCAGCATGTATTTAATTCTCCGCCTGGGAATTTCCAGTGAAGTTATACAAAATAATGTATTAATCATTTCCCCATGAGGCATTTGGTGCTATAACTGAATACACAAGCTCTTTTAAGTTCATAAAAGCACAGCAGCTGGCATAACATATATCTCCCGAGGACATATCCATGGCTATTAAAGACAGTAAAGCATGTGACTGTTGACTGACTCTTTTACTTGCACCATGTGCAGCACATTAAGATCAAGCTTAGAACTGGATAGCTTATCTTTTCTCTTAAATGACCTCAAAATGACAACTTCAAATCACCTCACACAAAATACATTCATCATTTTGAATTAAAAAAAAAAAAAAGCAAGTTACCCACAGGATTTCTAAACAGTAAATACTGCTCTAAATTTAGTCATGGATAATTTTCTTTATATAGTATCCAATATCTGAAATGTATTTGATCAATATCAAACAATAATCAAGCAGCATTGAAAAGATTACTTGCAGATACTATTGTCATGTCGTGTCATGCTCTTGTGAGCTCATCAGTGATTATCAAGAACTGCACTCTATCTATAACTGTTTGCACTGGACATTTGGTTTCATTAAATACATCTTTACAGATTACGTCTTTTTATGGTTGTAACATTATGTGCTTCACCTGCAAACCAGATTTGATTTTCTTGCATGATATTGTTTGAGCAATCTTGGACTCCCATCTAGTGTTAATAAAAAGCATATTAAAACAAAACTGTTGTTTAATCTGAATACTGTGATCCTAATTCAAACTTTATAACCTTAGTTTATAGGCCTTATCAGCTAGTTTTAGAGAATACATTTTTAGTTTATAGAACATAATTAATTTTTTTCCCTTAAGTAATTTTAAAATTTGGCTACTGTGGCTACTTACTAAGGACCACTGAGACCCTTGAAATGACACTGAAACTCAATATTTGGTAAAACTGGAGAATTGTAAGATGCACATTCAGGTATTTAATCTTTGAACTTCGCCTGTTGTGACACAGTACAGTGGAAAATCCTGTTCACTCCAAAGAAACCATATAATCCAAAAAAACTGCCTTTATTCTTAAGCGCACAATTGTACCCAAAGCTTCAATCTGCATAGAAATCTAGTCATACAGATTTATTACACAAATCTCCATAGCACTTTAAACAGACACAAGTGTGGCCAGACTCGATGATGTTGTTTTCAGAAGTGTATAAGAACATGATAACAGGACTTGCAAAATCTCAGTCCAAAATGTATTCCATCAAAGTCAGTCAGGAAAAAAAATCTCTCTAGAAACCCTTAGATCCAAAACACATTTTGTCGTTTAGATTCTATTTACATTACCCACACAATCTCAGTTTTACCTGTTTAAAGTACATCTAAGCAATTTAAAATGAAAGATGTAGATACATTGATTTTAGTGCAAAGCACATCCAATTACACATTTCCTTTCATGAACGATTACTTACTTGAGCAGAAATACAGCCATGCAAAGTGTGAAGCAGAAATACTGTCAATGTGACAATTCTCCAGATGTTGTGGTCATTAATGGAGGACTATGAAGGTACATTTTCAAATACCGGTGTAAAGTTAATTCTGCATATGCTGTGATGACAACCAACTGGAGTCAAAATATTGTTTTAACACATCAGATACTGGCTGACAAAAAGACATTATGCAATATAAATATGGCCAAAACATTTATTACCTGATCATGTTCCTGTAAAAATGTAATATTATTAGTGTAATGATTTTTCAAGTTCAAATACAGTGACCAGCATCTTGTAGCCACAATAATTTGTTGCTTTAGCTGCATCAGAAACACTGATTTGCCAGACAAGAGAGTGGACGGCATGCAGATTTCCATCTTAAGCAAAAGCTGAGCATGTTCTGAACAAACTGACATCATTAACAATTAAAAACACCTGCAAATCAACACAATGTTGCCAAAAATTATATATTCATAGAATTTACATATAATGTCACAACTGTATACAATAAACTGGAACTCTGATGCCGAAAGCGGATCCCACAGCGCCCTCATCTCAGTCCAGTCATTTACTCCACAAGAGGCCCACAGCTTTGCAAATCCCCACGTCATGATAGTTGAAGTAGCACAGGCCGGCGAAGGTGACGGTCGACAGAAGGAAGAGGCCAGCATTAGCCATCTTGATTTTAAAGTCTCCGTGAACATAATCTGTCACAATCTGGCCAAGACCCCTGGAAAACACACAATAAAATGCAATGCCCTTTTTTAAATAATGGCTGTTATGGATATTGATGTTACAGGAATAGTAAAAAGTGAACATTTGCTTAAAGTTTACTCACTCTTGTGCCATCCAAGGTGTAGATGAGCTTGTGTCTTCATAGCAACAGTGTTGGAGAAATGTAGCATTACATCACTTGTTCACCGATGGATCCTCTGGAGCGAATGGGTGCCGTCAGAATGAGAGTCCAAACAGCTGATTAAATCATTACAATAATCCACATGACTCCAGTCCATCAATTAATGTCTTGTGAAGTAAAAAGTTTATTTTTTTGTAATAAATTCATCAATAAGACATTTTTAACTGTTGCTTCTGGCCAAAATACAAGTCTTCTATTCATAACATTGTTTCCTCTCGTGAAAAAGCTGTCTTGTCTGAATCAGGGGAAAAACATGCACAGACCAAGAACTGTTTACAAGTGAAAACATTTCTAAACAAATGTGATTGGATTTTGATGTGAGAAGACAATAGGGGATGGACTTTTTCACTGGAGGAAGCTTTATTATGGATTATGGACTCGTATTGTGGCCAGAAGCGACAGTTTAAAGTTAAATGTCTTAATGACGGATTTGTTTAATACAAACAAGCAGTTTTTTCACTTCACGAGATGTTAATTGATAGACTGGAGTCATGCGGATTATTGTGATGTTTTTAATCAGCTGTTTGGACTCCCATTCTGACGGCACCCATTCACTGCAGAGGATCCATTGTTGAGCTAGTGATGTATTGCTAAACTTCTCCAAATCTGTTCTGATGGAAAAAAAAAACGAACTCATCGACATCTGACGGCGAGTAAATTTTCAGCAAATTTTCATTTTTGGGTGAATTATTCCTTAATTGATTAATCAAATCTCTTTTCTCCTATACAATTTAAATATCTGAGCTGTTGAATATTCGATTCATACATTTAAGCTCCAATGTTTTTGGTAACCATCTGAGACATGTACTCTTCGCTTTCAAGAAGCCAAACATATAGAGGTCTGCAAGCCCGATGGGGCCCGACACGCTGAGTCCATTCAGGCCGGGCTCAGGTCATTTTGTTTTTTTACAGATTGGACTCGGGTCGGACTCGGGCTCATTCAGCTTCTCTCCTTTTATTATGCCCATATACGCGCAGAGCACACATAGGTAGGCCTGTCACGATAACAACTTTTTGTTGTGCGATATATTGCCCTAGAAATAATTGCGATAAGCGATATTATTGTCATTTTAAAGACCATTTTATGCCACTGAATATATAATCATAATGTAACAGCATAATAATGCAAGAAGGCCTACACACTTCCAAATGACAACAAGCTTTTAATTTTTAAGAATATTTAGATCATGGAAATTAAGTATCAAAATATTAGATACCTTAAAAAACTTGAATAAATAGTAAATAAACATTTAACTAAAAGTGCAAAGTAACAAGTAGAAAAAAAATGAAAAATGCACAAAGACCTTGTATGGAGATTTGGTATGAAATATTGTTATATTGATTATATTATAAATATTATACATCGCCGCAATACGCAACGCATATACGCACGCATAGCATACAGGTGACAGTTGACCATGCAGAGCATCAGGGGGAAGTTGGAGTGTGGGGAGTTACTAAAAGTTCCCAATGCTTCGGGAAAAGCTGCATTTTGGAAGAGTTTTGATTTGATTACCACGGCAAACAGTGAGCCAACTGGTCATGTGCAGTGTAGAATCTGCAAACATACCCTTGCACATAACAGCAAAAAATGCATGCAATAGGCTAAAGCGTGCCGCAAAGCCCCAGCAAAAGTAATTACCATGAATGTGTCGGGGGAAAATAGTAAGGAGAAATTTGAATTATTTATTAATAAATTAGTGTTTTCTGAGTCCGTGTCGCAAAGATGAAGATGACGATCCTGACTCACCATCTCCTCATTAGACGCGCCTTTAAAGAGAAGTGCATCTTTACGGATTTTATAATGAAAGAGTTTTTGTTTTCGATTTGTTTTATTTAGTTTTAAAGTAGTAATTTAAAGCTTTCTATAGATATATTTAGCAAGTTTTTGAGGCAAGTATTTGCTGAGTTTCGGTACATCATTGTGAAGCGCTCCTGGCCGAAATTGCAGAAAGCGCATCCTGTATGTATCCTTTATTTTATAAAAGCACAACATTTTGTTGATATTGTGAGTGCACGGAAAAGATGGGCTCGGGTCAGACTCAGGCCAAGAATTCTGATGAGCTGTCGGACCTGGGCCGGGCTAGGGCCTAAATTTGAGGCCCGTGCAGGGCTCTACAAACATAATCAGATGTTGGAACAGGTCCCTATAATAATCATTACATCACTGCAAACACTGTAAGAAGGTGTTAAAGTACAACAGGACAAGAAGCACTAAAATAATCAATTAAATTCAAAGTCAAAAGTAATGTCCAAGATATTTTACAATATACAAAATAACATCTTATTGCAGAAATCTATACTTTTATCTGTACCTATATCATTATTAATGATAATCAATTAATCAATTAAATAATCAATTAAAACCATTAAAAGAAAAGGCCAAATGCAGTAAAATTAAAATATATACTTGAGTTTTTAAAAATATATTTGTTTAAAAGGAAGTTCGAAATATGCTGCAAGCATATCTGGTATTTGATCACTTAAATGGTAAAACCTTCTAGATCCAGGCTCAAACATGTTTAAAAGCCAGGCTGTTACCACATTTACACCCAAATGAAACCTTTTTGTTTGTTTTTAAAAAAAAAAGCAAACTATATGTACTTATGTGACCCTGATGTAACTAACAGCTAATATTAGAAGTATGGCCTTGAGTGCATATGTCCACAGGGAGGTTAAATCCTTGCACGAAGGGTGTTACAGCCGCCTATGACTTGGCTTTGCAGACACCTTCATTTTGTGTCAGAAACTATTTTTAATGAAATAGTACAACGATCAATTGAATCTGACCTGTCAGTTACTAAACTGCAAAGCTGAAACTTCATATGGAATTACAACAGGCACATACTGAATATTAACAACTGACTGTGGCAACATTTACTGATAGTTAATCTGAATTTTTCCCAACAGCTCAACATATTCCAGAAAAAAAGCAAGACAAAAAAATCAACAGCAAAGGACAATTTCATTTTGAATATGTCAAGCATTAATCAAAACATATTCTCTTACCAGTGACCATGTAGAGTAAGTGCTGCTGCTAAAGAGTAGTCAACAGCAGGGCCAGGGTAATAGTACGCAACGGGTGCCAAGCCCAGAAGAGCTATGCTCAGGATCCGCTCTCCTGTCCAGTGCAGGGAAGCAGCTTTGGACCCAGAGCCCGCTATTAAAAAAAAAAAACTGTAACATCAACAAATGTTCTTTATAAAAGAGCATCTGCGTCAACACATCTGCAGTATATGTCTCCAGCCATCACCTTTAACAACACTTATTACATGCGTTTAATCATCCTGTACCCCAGCAGATGGAAAGAAAAAGCTGAAGATGAGTCTGTAGCTCTAAATGACCAATGTTTCCACTCTGTCTTTACCTGTGATAAACTGACAGATGGTTAGCAATTTCCACATTCAGCATTTATCTTCTGTCACCTGTTACACTGTAGTCACCTATCAATTATCATTTACTTGACTAATGAAACAACCATGAATAGATTTGGACTTCTGAATGTTAAGACACTTAAATTCAGACCCACTGAAAGGCTGGCAGTACGGCCAACTATATATTAGAATAATAAAATTATAGGAAAAGACAAAAAGCTCTGTCTTGATTTACAATGTTACAAAAAAAGCACACAATGGAAATCACTAACCATAATTGGATGGAGTAGCATGTATCTTCGCTGATATGAAGTATGGACAATCACGATCCTTCTTCTGTACAGCCAAAGGTCTGATGAGGGAGGAAGCGCGAAATAACAGAGCTGTGGGAAGTGACAAGTACAAACAATACAAGAAAACAAAAGTATTCAGAATTAAAATTTCAATTATATGTACTAATTTGATGTTCATCTGTAACGAATGAGGTCAGTGATGATGTTCATACAATGCTTAGAAATGACAAATCATTTCAAACCAGCCAACATAATAAATATAAACACAGACCTTTTTATACACTGATAAAATTCATGTCATCTTCTAGTCTCAGTCTTACGGTGTACGCCATTACGTTTACCAACAGTTTTACATAAATATAAATAACTGGTTAATTTAGAGAAAGAGAAGAGAGTCAGAGTTGAGAAATGTTTCACAGGGTTAAGTTAGCATGCTAGCTATCAGTGGTGTACGCCATTACGTTTACCAACAGTTTTACATAAATATAAATAACTGGTTAATTTAGAGAAAGAGAAGAGTCAGAGTTGAGAAATGTTTCACAGGGTTAAGTTAGCATGCTAGCTATCAGAAACGTTACGAGTACGCGTGCTGCCATTAACATGAAACGTCATTGGAGAATTATTATTATTATTTTATTTTTTACATACGACCTTGAAGCTGAACTGTGATACAGAATGAGGTTCCAAGAACAAAAGCATGAAAAACACGCAAACTTACGACGGACACCTCTGTAGCAAACAGAACTTATCCTGACAAGAGCCGCCATGATTCTCACCAACAACCCAAGGTCACTGGAATTACCCGGATGTACTAATGCTGCCAGTGACCGGTGTGATGAAATTAATATTTTCATGTCAAATATACTAATACAAATCGATTAAAATATTTACATATACTAGAATACTTAAATAATTTTAATATACTACATCTCATCAAGTTAGTGTTTAAGCATCTTTACATTTATTCCAAAACAATAACTCAAGGCAGTACCAATTAAAAAAATTCATTTATGAACTGATGCAGGTTCAGTTTCAGCACATGCCCCTCAAAAGGTCTGTGCACAGCCCTGAACTGATGTATAGATGTTCTTTTAATTTATTCAACTTATTTTCGGAACATCAGTGAACACTGGTCACAGACACGGAGATGTCCCTTTAATTTCACCAAGCTAATGGTGAAATTGAAGAAAAAGAAAAAAAATCATTGAAATGCCATTTTAAGTTTTCATTTGAATTGGTGATATCTAAGTGGGTGAGTAGTTCCCATTAAACATTAAAGCTTTTTTCTCAGAGAAAATATATATATATATATATATATATATATATATAAACAGAGGATGTAGCCTTGTTTTAGATGTGTTAGCCTATTCATAATTTTTTTTTATAATTGATGTTTTACTAATTGTTTCGCATATAATAAAAAGACAAAATAATGTATACCAAATACCAAATTTTATTAATCTATGTAACATTTTAACATTTCTTATAATTTACTTAACTTGTAAATGTATAACAAAAAGGTACGTAAATACAATTTCATTTCAGTTGAAGAAAATAGATATTATTAATGCTGTTAATAATAAAATAATATGTGTAAATACAGTACCAGAATATTCAATAATTTGATACAATTTCAGTCATCTAAAATAATAAAATAAAATAAAAATACTCTGAATAAATATCAAGTTTTTTTTTTTTTTGTGGTTTAGGTGCATTGTTACATAATATGTTGAAAGTTAGCAATTCAGTATAATGAATAATAATACATTGTATTGAGTGTATTGTATTGTATTGAGCATCATGATTCTTGCAAAAGGGCTTAGAAGATCACTAACATATGTACCCACTATTTAGTAAAATATCAAACACCTCCAAAATGCCAACCACATCCCTCAAGAGGGTCTTAAATAATTTTTTTTTTTTTTTTACAGTTGGTATTTGACAAATAGTATCATGGCAGTGGAAATAACAAAGTCTGGCAAAGGTGATGGTTGGAAGAGTGCTGTAATATCCATCGTTTCAAGTCATATTTTGAAGTCTCAGAGAGTGTAGTCAGTCAAAACCTGGTAAAGAAAGAGCACAAGAGGGTTACATTTGGCAACTATAGGGTTTTCAAAATGTCTTTAGTGTATTATTAAACACACCATCATGCTTTGTTTCCTACTTTGCATTGTTATTTATTTTATCTGCAGCTCTCAGAGCAGATTTCATGGCGGTCTCAATCCAGGCATGAGGTCTGGCCGTGTGCTCTCCTGCAAAGTAAATCCTCCCCTCATTCTGGACTATAGACATACTATAGTCTCTCATCTGGAATGGAGTGAAGATGGCAAAGGCGCCGTGGCTGTAAGGATCCATTCCCCACTTTTTCACAACACCCCCAGTGTAGAGCTGCCGGATGTGTTCTCCATGGATCTTCACCAGGTCATTCAACACCAGATTCTTCAACTCCTCTTCCTTTATAGTTTGTAGAAATGCAGCATCATCAGAGGAGGTGTAAGAAGCCAACACAGCCCCGCCTGATATCCCGGGGAAATTATGACTGGGGTAGTGAATGAAACGTGATGGCAGGTCTGTGATGCTTTTCCCACCGTGTATGCCGTCATCCTCCCAGAACTTTTTGCTGAAACTCAGCACTACTTTTGTGGAGCTTGAATAGTGCAGTGCTCGCAGTGCTTCCATCTTTTCAGCCGACAGAGGAGGTTTAAAGTCAATGAGGAGCGTTGCTTTGGCTGTGGCCGTCACCAACACATAATCAGCAGTAATGCTGGTCAGGGTGCCGTGGTTAAGCCAGTCTTCGTACAAAACTGTCACGTTGTCCTGCATTTGACTGATGGCCTGGACTTTTGAGTGCTTAAGAATTGTAGCATTCAGCACAGTGTAGAACGCATTAGGGAATGATTCAAAGCCACCTATAAATTCAGAATACCTGAAAAAGAGTATTGATGTAGATATTTTGAATATGTTTGACATCATTTTGATATTTTAGCTGATATATACTACCAGCCTGGAGTAAGATTCTTTTAAATAAAGTAATACTTTCATTTAGCAAGGATGCATTAAATTGATTAAAAACAACAGTAAAGACATGCTGAAAAAATTCTGGGGGAAAAATCCTGGGGAAAAAATGTATCATGATTTCTAAATAAAATATTAAGCAACATAGCTGTTTTCAACATTGAATGCTTCTTGAGCACTAAATCAGCATATTAGAATGATTTCTGAAGGATCATGTGACACTGAAGACTGGAGTAATGATGCTAAAAATTCAGCTTTGCCACCACAGAAATAAATTAGATTTAAAATATATACAAATAGAAAATATTTATTTTAAATTGCAATAATATTTCACAAAATTGGTGTTTTTACTGTATTTTGATCAAATAAATGCAGCCTTGGTGAGTGTAAGAGACTTCCTTAAAAGCAAAAATCCCAAACGTGTGAATAGTGTATAGAGGACATTAGTTTGGGTTAACCGTAATATCTTACGTTTCATTGTCAGTTATATCACACTGGATGTAGAGCATCTCAGTGAGGGCCGTGTAGAAGAAGCTGTTCTCATTCAGGATATCACCAATCATTCGCAAAGCTCCTCTGCTCAAATTTCCCACGTTCACTAAATACTCCTGTCAACAGATTGGATTTAGAGACATCCTACCATTAGTACTCATATTTAGACTAACCAGTATATTTTTAAGCTAATTGTAATTGCTAATTAAATCTGATGAGATATTACAGGCATTTTACCTTAACTGAGTATGAATCATATTTGTTCAACATTTTCTCACAGCCCATTTTCTGCAGATCATCTTTTAACTAATAAAGATCCAAGAAAGAAACAATAAAATATATTAGCAAATAAATAATAAGTAAGATAAGGGGGAAATTATCTATTGTTTTAACAATATTTAATTATTCTGACTTCACGTCATTGATTTTACCAGAAAAATGATTAATTAACCTCATTCATTCTCCCTTTAAATAAACATTTGGCTGGCAAGATCCATGTGTTTTTGAATAAACCGAATGTTTTTCACTCACCTTGCCCAAAGCCATGTCAAACAGTTCTCTGGCACTTTTCCCCTTCTCCCAGTCATGCACAGGGTAGTTCAGAACATCTGGGTTCTGCTTTACAGTGTAGGTTTTATAACGAAATCCGTTTATAAAATAGTAAGTGTTGTTGTCGTCCTGTACAAAGGGTCTAAACCCAAGGCCCAGCTTTTTTGCAAAAGTCCTGAGAATGCTTGAAAGTGATATCATTGAAAACAAGTTGATTAAGTTGTGGCCTGCAGATCCACCTTCTGTCACTGTCACTTGAATAGCAGTCTTTGATTATGTCAGTTTCACATTTTGGATTTCCTGTTATCTGGCTAATGCTATTCATTGTGAATGACGCTATCAAGTAAATCTGCATGTTTATCTGTAATACAGTTTCACACTAATTATTGTACTGTCTACCCTCAGAAAGTTACATGAGGTGAATAGGAACTAGAATTTGACTCTCATGGATAGAGACTAAAAAGAACTTACAAGTGGAAATGTGGGATCCTCATGGCACCAAGTTCTGCATACCAGCCCTCTTTGTCCCTATGTGTTAGAATTCTTCCACCTATGCGGTCACTTGCCTCAATGATCGTCACCTATAAGAGCAGAGAAAAAAGAACAGGCAAAAGCAGCAGACAACAGAGCTACGTTATTTGAAATATTATCACAATGACGTATAATTATAATACAGATATTAAATAGAAAGTAGACGTGATTCTACGGAAAAGACCTTAAATCAAATTTAATCATGCAGTGCTTCAGGGAAACATTTTCTAGGGATTTTCTCTGCTTCATCCACTGTATATAATCTTGATTACTGACATTTTCTTTTCCTGAAAATGACTGATTTCTTAATGCGCTGTATAAGTTGGGAAAAGCCAGGTCATGAGATTGGAGGCGTCATTTTGGAACTAGCAGAAATTTACTATGTTAGGCCACATCATGAATCTCATATGGAAGTGGTTAGAAGTATAACCAAGGCTATGATGTGTCTGTACAGTCTGGTGTCTGAAATGGTTAAACAGGCAATATAGATAACTGAACTAATACATAACTGGAACTAACTTCTTTTACTCTTTTCATATGTGAAGAAATGGGGAAAACATATTGCTGTGCCTAACCAATTATCTCTAATAATCTCTTGTAACTAATAGAGACATGATTTGCACCAGTCATTGTATCCTTCAGTTTAGATGTGTTTAGAAAGCTCTTCCTATGTGTATATCCTGTTTTCATGGGTCTGTTATGGTGTTAGTGTTAAATGTTGCTTTGTGCTATAGATAGTGTTATGAGACCTTATGTCCCGCATCCTCCAGAAACTTGGCAGCAGTGAGTCCAGCAGCACCTGCTCCGATGATTATCACATGCTGAGGGTTCTTCGCTGGAGGGAGACCTTGTTCTGTTAGCTTCAGAAGGTAGTCATAATCAGAGTCTTGTAAGCATTTGAAAAGAGGATCTTCTTCCATATTTCCACCAGCATGGTAGGTGAAAACCAAGATCAGTGCCAGCACTGCAGATACTGTTGAAAACAGACATTACAGTGTAAAATGTAAAAATAAATCAGTTAGGCCTATTTGAAGTTTGAAGTTTTTTTTTTTTTTTTTTTACTTATAGCCTACACTGCAAACCCTTTAAGATTGGATTAAGCTTTCATAATTAAACAGCATTTGAAATGTGAATTTTTGTAATCAAAATCAAATCGAAATCTCACTCAAAATGATCACTAAATGGATGCACTGAGCCGAGGAATAGCCTATAAGCCTTTGTATAGTTTAGTTGGCTATGTATTTCTTTAAAGTCCGTAAAAATAGGGTCCAATGTAGGCCTACTTTGTTAATATGAAGGAATTTTCCATATTTATTTTTCACAGGTATTTTACCCATATTTTGAATTATTATTGCAGGCTATTTGAGTCGTGTTTTAGAGTTAAAGAAATGTCCGTAGCTAATGTCCTGACAGAAACTTACCATTTTTTTCCCTTACAGTGTAGCCTAGCCTACACTCATGAAGGAATTTTTGATATTGAGCTTGATTTTGACAGGTGCTTTACCCGTATTTTAATACGCATTGGGTGTAGTGTTTTAGGGTTGAAGGAATTTAATCGTAAAAAAATGAAGGGAAACTGAAAATAAATGTAAACGTTCCGTAAATTTAGCGGCAACAGGTAATTTTCTGCCAGGACATTATCCGTTTTTGTAAGAATTTGGTGAGGTTTTTCTACGGCGGTAGGTGTAGCCTAGTTTTGACAGAAAAATGATTTGCTATTACTTAATATGAGGGATGTTTCTCGAAAGTTTTTCGTAAATTCCACTTGTTCTTCAACTTTTGCTGCTACCTTTTTATAAGGTGTCAACATGGAACATACTTTGTCCTATGTTTTGGATAACTGAACAGAATGCTTCAAAAGTGCTGCCTAAGCTAATTCAAGTGTTAAAAATATCCAGCAGACTAGTTCTGTTTTCCAGCAAAACGATCCTTTTTTTCCATTGACTCAATACGGGAAGATTTTCCCTCACATGAAAGTGGTTTCGGTTTACTTTCTTTTTACGAATGAAAAAAGACACATGACCTATTTCACCTCTTTTGGAGTCCCTAATTTAAATTTAGCATGTATGCTTCCGCAACTGATTCAGACAAAGCATTTTGACAAATCAAAAGGACATGTCCCTCTAATACTCACAGTATTTACACAGGCTAAAGTTTTTCAACATTTTGAACTGAGAGAGCCAGAAGCCGGAGCACCTTGCGCACCTTCTCTTGCGTAAAGTGGAAAGCGAAACCTATGGAAGAACAGAAGCAGCTTGCAAAATTATGGAGAAATTTGGGCAGCATAATAAATTAAAACTGTTTTATCACTATAACATTATAAATCACAGACTAATTCAAGCTATAAAAATTCTAAATGATACTCACATGTGCACGAATAACTGACTAATGCTCACCTTCATAATGAAAAATGGTTAAAAGTGGTCCAGAACTTTACTTAACTGCTATAGCCTATATCTAAGAGTGCAATTGCTACATTTTAATTGACTGAAGAGACGAAGAAGATGGATAAAGTGTCTGGACAGGCTATTCCGCTATAAATGTGTCTATGTCCCTTTCTGGCTATGAATCATGTGTGGGCTCCTCTATTCGGCAAGAAATATTTTCCCACACAGACTCAAGATTCAACCACACTGAACAAATTAGATTAGTGAGCTTTAGTGTTCATTAACATACCTAATTTCCGCCAGAATCAATCATTTCTAACCACTCATTTATGAGTTTATAACTATGATAAGTTGGCAAGCAAATTTAGGTCGACTAAATATTGGTAAATTTCTATCCAATTTACTATTTGTTTCTGCCACTTTAAGAAATTTTAAAGTCTCATCTGTATAGGTAAATAAATCATACATCACTTACCAGATATCCTGTTACTCACTCTGACCGGTCTGCCCAGAATCTGTTTTATAGCACACCATGCAGAAACCGAAAGAATATGATGGTGATGCTTTTACCCACAAAGTTTCCGATGCTGTCCTGTCACTCATGATGCAGGTTAAGAAAAAAACCGACATCTTTATCTTCATATAGGCCTATTTAAAGGAAAGACAGGAGGATATGGACTTTTTTACTCCTGATCACAGCACATTTATTCCTTTTAACCTCAAAGTTTTGTTTCTTGAGTAAGATCAAAAGACTGGCCACAATTCTCCTCTTCCCTCTTATCACAGGACTTTAGTACCAAAGCTGGAGCCTATGTGAATATCATGAGCGAGACCGGTGTTATGCCGTTTAAAAGTTTGGGGTCAATAGGATTTTATTATTTATTTATTTGAAAGAAATTAATACCTAGGCTACTTTCAGCAATGTTAAATTGATAAAAAGGTGATATTAAAGACTTACTAAATATAAACATATCAATTATTTATATTTTGAATAATGCTGTTCTTTTTAATTTTTTTATTCATCAGTGAATCCTGGAGAAGAAAAAAAGCCTATCACTGGTTCCAAAAAACATTAGGCTAAATAGCACAATTAATGGCTGATGTAAATTCAGCTTTGCCACTGCAGGAATTAGACTATGCTGCTTCTCAATTCCAAGAATGCAAAGAGCGCACTTGCGTGGAGACCGGTCTTGCCAGGCTAACTTGAAAGAAGGAACCCGGGAGGACGAGGACTTACACATCTATGAGTTGGCATGGGCAGGGGTGCCTTAAGATATCCAGAGGCATTATGGTAGGCTCCCCCTCCCTAGATTTATTTTTTATTTTGTATTTTTTTTGCTTCCTGAAAATTATATATGTTCAATTTCGTTTTTTTTTTTTTTTGTTATTGATATGCTAGTTAACATTTAAAACACGGTTCTGCATAAAGTGTGAATATAAGTGAATATGCAAATTCACTCTGCCAGAAGGTGGTGCTTGTGGAACAGCAGAATTATAGCCGCTACATAAAGTAAGCAATACAAAAAGAAAATGCCATCAGAACTTTCCTGGCCGAAATGTGAGTTTACAGGTATGATTTAAACACCATAAATTACACAAAATATTCATTATTCATCATCATCGAAACAACACTTGGCAAGTTGGCATAAATGTGAGCTATTTGGTGATTGCTAACTGCGTTTTTATTTTGAAACATGCTGTGCTCATGTTTGATTAATTAAATCATAGCCTTTTAAAGTTTAAGGGTCACATTTAAAGGTCCCCTGAAGTGCCTTGAAACAAGCAGGGTTATTCTATGTGGTGACGTAATTTCAACTGAAACAGGAAGACAGGGCGGGACATATCGAGCAGCCCGCCCCCTTTTAAAATTAGCCAATAGCGTTTTGTTTATATCTGCACGGGTCAGAGCCTTTGAGCTTGGTAAAGCCGCATTTGACAGCCACAGTCTAATAGATTACCCCCTAGATTCAATATGAAACTCTTAGTAAAACAAAATAGAGATCATAATCATGCTGAGGCTGTGTAGTTTTAAAAGTGTTTAATATATGCCGACTCGCGCATATGATCCGCTCCGTGCGATCGCGTCTCTGGACCGGAGCCAAAGTCTGGATCAGACTGTGTGCACTGCCGCGGTTCGCGTGACACAACGTGAAACCAGACCTCATTTGCCCCAGTCGAAAGCATATTTACACTATCTGAATCGTTCCCTATCGCCTACATTGTACACTACGTGCCATTTACTGTACAGGAAATACTACACTGTGAACAAGCGACCGATCTCAGCCGCAGCTTTAGCCTCTATTTATAGTGTAGGGGGCGGGCACTTCGGCTTCTAGTGAGCGTTTGATTGGTCAGAAGATTTGATGAGAAGATGAAGTACGATGTGACGTCAAAAAAATCTTTGCGCCGTTTTGGAGGAAGTGACAAACTAAAAGCTTTGAATGCTTATATCTTCTAAAGGCGAATTTTGTCACTGTTTTGGAGCACACTGCCTTATAGATAACCTTAAGACTAACATATTGATACTAACACCCAAAAAACTTTCATTTTGATTTCATGGGGTCTTTAAGCAATACAATTCCTGTTTTTCCGTCCCCGGATTTAAAATTGAGACTTTGAAGCAGCACTTCTGATGGAACACAGTGACTGAATCTAAAACCTTCAGCTGACACACATATTATATCCATGCATTTGTAAATTTCCTTTCACAGTGTTGTGTTTCTTGTTAATCTGCACGTTAACATATTAGAGACACGCACACAAAATAGCGCTCATACTAGGCTTCTTTACTAGCGCATTGCTGTGCATTTCGCTCTCAGTATATCGGTGGAACATACAAACTAAACAAACTGTGTGGGAGAAACCTAAACTGAACCATTTACTACATATTACTACAAGCAGGGCGTCGCTGAAAATGAGCGTGTGAGTTTGTTTACAGAATGCTGCTGTCACTGCTGCAAACTCCATATATACAAATAATTATTCGAAAAATATAATTTACCTGCAGCCAGTAGGCCCCTCCCAATAAGTGTAGGTCCCTGGGCTTCAGCCCGTTAAAGCCCGTGCGGTAATGCGCCCCTGTGCAAAATTAAACTAAATCTTACGGCTGTCATGAATAAAGTGAAAATGTAAATAAAATGAAAAGCATCGACTCATATCTCATATTCCTTTTTACAGTGTTGGGCATTAAAACCAATCACAAACGATTCTATTGAGCTTGAGTGCAATGGCCAATCAGAGGCGTGCAGATTAGTCATCGCTGAAACGTGGAGTTGCAGATGTACGTACGATGTAAGTAAGTGATTCATTTCACAGTGCGTACAGTTTCACTGATAAAAAAAAAAAAAAGGTGTTGAAACAATTTTCTCTCAATTGCATAAACCATATGGAAATGTAATATGACATATATTGCCCTATATAGATGAAGAGTTGTATATATATATATATATATATATATATATATATACACAAACACAATATATCCTCCTGAGACCCAGCTATGGAGTTTTTGCCACTGTAGTGGACATTATATTTTAGTGAATTTCTCTGAGACGTTATTATGCTCTAAACAATGTAATGACATGAAAAAATACTAAATTCACAAAGCTTTTTATTTCTGGTTCTCAGGAGGATATATATGGTATTTATTTATTTATTTTGAGAGTGCTTTAATTTGCCCTGTATACTGAATTAAGTGATAAGGTTCTTTTCGCTGTTAACCGTGGAACCCGGAATTAGTAACTTACAATGTTTTATTAAATTTACGGTTTTATGTTATATGACACAAATAGCTATCTGATAATTAAGTAAAAAGACGACTTATGCCCAGTTAATAGTTAATTACAATAACTTTAGGCTACTTAGCATTACCTTGGAGTGTGTTGGTTCAGACTCATAGTGCCGGCCCGGTCCTCCCTATACACAAAATGCGCATGTTGCATAGGGCCCCCAAACCACCAGGCGGCCCCATTGCTCTCAAAGATTAATTTTAGTTTAATTTTTTATTTTGGCTATGGATATTTTTTCCTTTAAAATGGTGCGCTGTCGCCTTTTCTGCATAACATCCAAATCAGTCAAATCATGTAATGTGACTGTCGTATACTCTCCTGGCAGATTTCAGATTTCGGTACAACATCGGCCGTGTTCGATACAACAAAAAAAAGTTAAAAGCACAATGAACTGCAGAAGAGACACTGTTGCCCAGGGCCGGCCCAAGCCTTTATGGGGCCCTAAGCAGAATTTTATTTGGGGGCCCCTCGGTGCCACCAATGCTACTGATTATTGTCTGTGATTATTCGCACACTATAAATCTAACACACCCAATATAGCTGTGTTGCTTACATATACCAATGTCTGCCTGGCATGTATTTACCCGTCTATGATTTTTAATTGCAACAGTAGCAAACCCACAAGAGTGGTCAGGTATTAATTTGCACTATAACATTCAAAGTCTACAGTACTAAGTGGCATACTTAATGTGGTGTACTGAAAAGTAGCTAAATAAACCAGCAGACAATGCATTCATGCATTTATGCATAAAATAACAGATGTTATTTTAACAACATAAATTATTAAACACAGCAGCAAGCCATCTGTACTAAAACAACAACTCTTAATCTATCCAAACAGTTGATGGGCACCATTGACTTCCATAGTATTTTTTTTCCTACTATGGAAGTCAATGGTGCCCATCAACTGTTTGGATACTAACACTTTTCAAAATATCTTCTTTTGTGTTCAACAGAAGAAAGAAACTCATACAGGTTTGGAACAAGTGGAGGGTGAGTAAATGATGAAGTGAACTACTCCTTTACTATTGCATTCTTGTATAATTACCATTGTCCATTGACATGATATATCGAGAAAAAAAAAAACAATAATAAATAAAAATAAATTAAATCAAGCTGTCATTTCATGTACTCTTGGGGGGGCCCTGGTGGCTACGGGGTTCGCTTATTTCGCTTATTCCTTGGGCCGACTCTGCCCAGGCACGTTCCGAGACGGAGTGAAACACAGACACAGGGCTTTAGGTGTGCGCTTAAACAGACAAATACACACAATAATATGTCAAAATGTCCATCTTGGTGAGTTTTCACTTAAACACAGTCAGTTACGTACATCTTAAGTGAACATAAACGGTTGGAAAAATAATCGAATGCTAGCTAGTCTATTAGATCTGTGCATCCCGTGACAGCACACTACTGTATAAACCTGCTGCTGTCTGTGTTATTAATGTTAATCAAACAACAAAAGAAAACGAGAGAATCATTCACTCCTCTTCACTGAATAACTTTTGCTTTGTTATGAATACATTTATATTTAGGCTAATTCTTATGGTGAAGACTTTTAGTTTTACATTTGATTACTTTATTCAATTTCTGTATAGGCTTTATTGGCTAAATTGTTTGTTATTTATATTTTTCTATTGTATTTGTTTTATTGTTTGTAATTTTCTTATTTTTTATTGTATTACTAACTCTTTCATTTGTTGTTTGTTGAGTAAACTGCTCTGAAAGAACAGGTTAATGGGTTGGGGGTCATTTTGTGGTTTTTATGAATGCACAGACAGGCGTCCCATAATATATATAAAGTACTATATATATATATATATATATATATTATATATATATAGTATATATATACAGAATATATATATATATATATATATATACACACACACACAATACGATAATTAAAATTGATTTTAGGCATCTCAACATTACAATATATACAGTATATAAATTGTATATTCATTTTTAAAGGTTAACTTTGAGTGTGACAAAGGTAATCTTAATGTAAAAATAGGGAAATGGGTGACTGCCTAATTAACTGTTATGAAACAGGACATAATTTCATACATGTCCACTGTAGAGGACACCAGGACTAAAAGCATGTTTATTATACATTTTGGGAGACAAAAGAATTGAATAGGAAAACAAATTATATATCAATATTCTTATGAAATATTAGATATTATTATGAAAATCTGGCCAATTACTACTCCCATTATTACACTTCTTTTTTCAACATGCTGTCCCAACAGCACTTTAATATGCAAATTAGATACAGTGTATAGATAACTGTGCTTAATGGGAAAACCAGTTTATGGAATTTTTACACACATATTGCATAAAGCAAAATGGTATATCAAATCATTTTGTTATATATTTTATAACATAGTTGAGAACCATCCTTAAACAAAGTTAGTTATAAAAAAATCCTGAAACCTAAAAATTGATTGGTGATTTTTTAAAAATTCCCATTGTTTTTGCCTTTTCATGTCTACTCTTGTCATTTTATGTTTAGAAAAACTGAGTCCTTGTGTCCTCTACAGAGGACATATCATAACTTATGAATAAAATATAATTTTCCAAAAATGTTATTTTACCATTTTTTTCTTATGCTCTAAACAATGTAATGACATGAAAAAATACTAAATTCACAAAGCTTTTTATTTCTGGTTCTCAGGAGGATATATATGGTATTTATTTATTTATTTTGAGAGTGCTTTAATTTGCCCTGTATACTGAATTAAGTGATAAGGTTCTTTTCGCTGTTAACCGTGGAACCCGGAATTAGTAACTTACAATGTTTTATTAAATTTACGGTTTTATGTTATATGACACAAATAGCTATCTGATAATTAAGTAAAAAGACGACTTATGCCCAGTTAATAGTTAATTACAATAACTTTAGGCTACTTAGCATTACCTTGGAGTGTGTTGGTTCAGACTCATAGTGCCGGCCCGGTCCTCCCTATACACAAAATGCGCATGTTGCATAGGGCCCCCAAACCACCAGGCGGCCCCATTGCTCTCAAAGATTAATTTTAGTTTAATTTTTTATTTTGGCTATGGATATTTTTTCCTTTAAAATGGTGCGCTGTCGCCTTTTCTGCATAACATCCAAATCAGTCAAATCATGTAATGTGACTGTCGTATACTCTCCTGGCAGATTTCAGATTTCGGTACAACATCGGCCGTGTTCGATACAACAAAAAAAAGTTAAAAGCACAATGAACTGCAGAAGAGACACTGTTGCCCAGGGCCGGCCCAAGCCTTTATGGGGCCCTAAGCAGAATTTTATTTGGGGGCCCCTCGGTGCCACCAATGCTACTGATTATTGTCTGTGATTATTCGCACACTATAAATCTAACACACCCAATATAGCTGTGTTGCTTACATATACCAATGTCTGCCTGGCATGTATTTACCCGTCTATGATTTTTAATTGCAACAGTAGCAAACCCACAAGAGTGGTCAGGTATTAATTTGCACTATAACATTCAAAGTCTACAGTACTAAGTGGCATACTTAATGTGGTGTACTGAAAAGTAGCTAAATAAACCAGCAGACAATGCATTCATGCATTTATGCATAAAATAACAGATGTTATTTTAACAACATAAATTATTAAACACAGCAGCAAGCCATCTGTACTAAAACAACAACTCTTAATCTATCCAAACAGTTGATGGGCACCATTGACTTCCATAGTATTTTTTTTCCTACTATGGAAGTCAATGGTGCCCATCAACTGTTTGGATACTAACACTTTTCAAAATATCTTCTTTTGTGTTCAACAGAAGAAAGAAACTCATACAGGTTTGGAACAAGTGGAGGGTGAGTAAATGATGAAGTGAACTACTCCTTTACTATTGCATTCTTGTATAATTACCATTGTCCATTGACATGATATATCGAGAAAAAAAAAAACAATAATAAATAAAAATAAATTAAATCAAGCTGTCATTTCATGTACTCTTGGGGGGGCCCTGGTGGCTACGGGGTTCGCTTATTTCGCTTATTCCTTGGGCCGACTCTGCCCAGGCACGTTCCGAGACGGAGTGAAACACAGACACAGGGCTTTAGGTGTGCGCTTAAACAGACAAATACACACAATAATATGTCAAAATGTCCATCTTGGTGAGTTTTCACTTAAACACAGTCAGTTACGTACATCTTAAGTGAACATAAACGGTTGGAAAAATAATCGAATGCTAGCTAGTCTATTAGATCTGTGCATCCCGTGACAGCACACTACTGTATAAACCTGCTGCTGTCTGTGTTATTAATGTTAATCAAACAACAAAAGAAAACGAGAGAATCATTCACTCCTCTTCACTGAATAACTTTTGCTTTGTTATGAATACATTTATATTTAGGCTAATTCTTATGGTGAAGACTTTTAGTTTTACATTTGATTACTTTATTCAATTTCTGTATAGGCTTTATTGGCTAAATTGTTTGTTATTTATATTTTTCTATTGTATTTGTTTTATTGTTTGTAATTTTCTTATTTTTTATTGTATTACTAACTCTTTCATTTGTTGTTTGTTGAGTAAACTGCTCTGAAAGAACAGGTTAATGGGTTGGGGGTCATTTTGTGGTTTTTATGAATGCACAGACAGGCGTCCCATAATATATATAAAGTACTATATATATATATATATATATATATATTATATATATACAGTATATATATACAGTATATATATATATATATATATATATATATATATTTCCAGCACAAAAAGGTTTTGTTAATTTTTATTAACAAAGAGAAAACAAAACAATTAAACAAACCCTGATAGCACACATACTTCACGGAGACGTCTATTTGATGTCTGCATTTACATGCAAGACGTATTTTTTAGAGTGTTTGCTCATCTGCAATAGGACGTTTCCTATTAGATGTCAAATAGACATTTAGAAGATGTCTTTAAGATGTTTATGATTTAGAATGTATGTAAAACTGACATCTTATAGACATCGATCAGATGTTTGTACACAGCAGATGCTTTCCAAACGAAGAGATCTTTAACAGACGTCTTGCAGTCGTACGTGTGCTATCTGGGAAACTACCTCATAGGGGAAAGCATGGCAAGGCAAGGATGAGCAGGACAAGAAAAGGCAAGGAATTTGAGGCAGGCCAAGACATGGCAGGGCAAGGCAGCCACACGGCCCAACAACCACTCAAAGCCGCACACTCACAGAGAGAGGTAAAATCCATAGAGGACTCACATGGGGTAAAATTACATGGCGATCAGCAGAAGTAACCATAACTGCTCACTTCTTGTTATATAATTATCAGACGGTAAATCAAAAAAGTATACTGTCATTATTTATCCTTTTAGTAGAAGCTATAAAAACTTCAGTGTTAAATAAAATTTGATATTTGGATAAAGTGTGCTGGGGGTGTTTGTGTGAGATGCATCTCAACCACTGATCTAGCCTATAGGCTGAATGTATATATAATTCTCCAATATAGATCAGTGATCTCAACATGTTTCATATAACTTGACACAATCTAGGCACGAGAACTATGGACCTTACCACGCTCCTTTTCATTCTTTTTCTGCGATCATTGTCTTTTGACTTCCGGTTTCTATTTCCACAGCATGAGGGTTTATGAATGAATTCTGCACATTTTTAAATCTTTCCTGTCTACTGACATTTGTTATGACATCCGCTTCAAACATTGCAATACTCATGATAACTTTTGTTAACTCTACAATAAGTAAATCCACTTCACCAGCTAATCTGACAGCAATGCCATAGAAATGTACAGAGCTACTGCAAAAACGGAAGTTCAAAGACAACATTGTAAAGATGGCTGCACGCTTGTTTGTCTGTCGCATTTGTTGGCTGCATACATCTTTGAAGATGACTCATTCCAGAAAAACAACTATTACAAAACCATTATAAAATCCCAGTAATTTCTTTCGGTAACACTTTATTTTAAGGTGTCCTTGTTACACATGTTACATGTACTTACTATTATAATAACAATTAATTATGCATAATTATATGCAAGTAACCCTACGCCAAACCCTAATCCTAATCCTAACCATATAGTAAGTACACGTGGTTAATTAATATTACTCATCACTTAAATGTATAATTACACTGTAACAAGGACACCTTAAAATAAAGTGTAACCTTTCTTTCTTACTTTGAAATGTGTTTTCTTCACATGTATGTAAATGTGTTTACAGTTACAAGTTACAGGTTTTCGTCAGCAAGACTGAGAATTGTTATGTCTCTGTATATGTGTTTATCTGTTTCAAAATACAATACAGTCTCCTCACATCAAACATATTTTGTTTGTTCTGCTGATGCCATATACCACCTGTAGTTGGCCAATGTCTAGAAACGACTTTGGCTGTGTCAGGTGCATAATCTCTGCTTGCTGTCAGTCATCATATATTATTTCATTGAGCACTCAATAAACACCCTGCCACTGAATGTGCATTTGTGGTCATATACATTTTTCTCATGAAAGAAGTATTGTCTAGCAGACACTTACCCAGGCTAAAAGTGGGTAATCATAAGTGTGACAACCACATATCCTGCAGCAGACATAACCACATCTGCACCATACAGTGCATATAAACATTCTGAACATTCTAGAACATTAGACTGTCTTTATCTTGAACAAATGCTAAGTATTTTTATAAGCTCTTGATGTGTTGATAATGCAGGTATTTATTGGTTGTCCATAAATATGTTTTTATTGGATGATATATAGTTCTCCTTGGCTGTAGAAATGTTTACAGCTTATCTTTTTGATTTTGATTTTTGCAAATACTTCATCAAATAATCTTTTTCATCATAATAATTATTTTAATTAATTCCATTATTATTCATATTGTCTTATTGTCTGCTGTTTCTTGCATCATTGTGAAAACAAGTTCATTCAAAATAATAGTTGCTTTTTGCAGTTGCAGCCACACAAGAAACAGCGTGAGAACCACTGCACATTCAAACAGAGACAAGACAATACACCACATGAGCGTCATCAGGATCCTGTCACCAGACCAAGAACTAGACCAACCAAAGTCTCACAGAACTGGAACTTTTCTTCTTCATTTAATGTGTTGCCATTACAAAACCATTTTTAAACTGCAAATGTGTTTCTCCTATAATTCATGATTTGTTTGAAAGTGAAGTGACATGTGGCAGAGTATGGTGTCCCATAGTCGGAATTTGTGCTCTGCATTTAGCCCATCCAAGTGCACACACACCCAGAGCAGTGAGCAGGCATATTGCTGCGGCGCCCGGGGAGCAGTTGGGGGTTTGGTGCCTTGCTCAAAGATCTCAACTCGTCGTGGTATTGAGGGTGGAAAAGAGCACTGGTTATTCACTCCCTCCACCGACAATCCCTACCGGACCTGAGACTCGAACCCACAACCTTAGGGTTACAAGTCTAACTCTCTAACCATTAGGCCACAACTGCCAATTGTATGTGTTGTCATCATCATGTTTGTCTTTCCAGATTTTAAAAGGGTCATATGATGTTGCTAAAAAGAACATTATTTTGTGTATTTGGTGTAATGAAATGTGTTTATGCGGTTTAAGGTTCAAAAAACACATTATTTTCCACATATTGTACATTATTGTTTCTCCTCTATGCCCCGCCTTTCTGAAACACGTCGATTTTTACAAAGCTCATCAGTCTGAAAAGCGAGGTGTGCTCTGATTGGCCAGCTATCCAGTGCGTTGTGATTGGCCGAATACCTCAAGCGTGTGACGGAAATGTTACGCCCCTCACCACATTGTGATGCCGTGTCCGGCCAGAGCTACGAGACATAAACATTAAAACTTATTATAAACGAGGCATTTGTTGCATCCAGTGGGG
>NW_015549566.1:676445-682422 GCF_001515605.1 Sinocyclocheilus anshuiensis | reverse complement strand
ACTCCGCTTCGTCCACGGTGAAAGCCGATCCGGCGATCCACAGCACGAAGTTGATGTATTTCCTCAGCGACCAGCACGGATCAGCTCTAGGCATGACGAAGCAGATATCGTCCTCTTTTGGAAGGCCAAACCAGTAGTTTAGCTTTCACAACGAAACACAGCAACTTCACGACATGGTAGCAGCAACAATACTACAGCGAGAATAAAAGTTACGCCTTCTTTCTTTGCGTGAACATTTGGCCAGCGTTATGCAAATCTTCCCACATAGTGATGTAGACATGTGGGGGCGTGTTAGAACGAGCCGTTTTAGGTAGGCGTGGTTGACTCTTAACTTTTATAAAGAATATCTCTTTGGATTTGAGACTTTAGTCTTTGCAACTTTACAGATCTTATTTATGCACCAAGAGGTTGTAACACTTCAAAGAGAAAGGAAAAATTGAAATCACATCATATGACCCCTTTAATAAATGTTTATAGTCTAATACCTTATTATTTTTTTACATTATTTTATTTGTATTTTAAACTAAATATATATTAAACATTTTCATATCAAATCAAGAATCATGATACTTATGATCAACTTCATAGATATTACAAATAGTATAGTTTAGTAAGATTCCTTTTATTAAATCATGTGTTTGTATTAGTGCAAAGTATAAGATGTGAAATTGTCTCTCTCTTTATTCACAAGGAAGTAGCATGTAAAGACAAAGTATCAGAAAACAACATTTCTTACATTGTTTGGGGAATTCCAGTGTAATTAAAATCCTAACCCCTTTCAATTTCAATTTGTATCTCTCTCTCTCTCTCTCTCTCTCTCTAGCTCTCTCTGTATTTCATGGCCTTCGAAAGTCGAATTTCTGATGTATGGGGATGTGGAGTGATATATTGCATCATCATATGGTTGATGCCATTGTGACACAACAGACTCCATGATATGTAGGATAACCAACAAATCAAATTAAATAGAGAATGTCTATAATGTATGTGTGTTTGATGAAAATAAAATTATGTATTGTTTATCATAGATGAAAATAAATGTATTTTCAAAACAGTTTCAAAATATGCATATTCTAATCGTTTTTGGTTTTTTTTACTTAAAAAAAGTAATTATTTTCAGGTGTATTTCAGATGATTTTCAAATAGCACTGTTAATATTTAGAAGGACTTGATTACAGTTTTTCACATTTGCTAAGACACTAAATCCCATTCTCTGAACCAAATTCTCAATAGCCTAAACCAGTTTGTCAAATAAATCACTTTTTCTGCAAAACCTTAAACAAGTTCAGGCAGTTTAGACACTCTTTTTGCAAAACTCACTCTTTTTTACATTCTCACTCACTAAAATGCAATTTGTGATGCAAAACCCTAAACAGTAAACACAAGAAAGCAAAAGCTAGGCACAACTGCAACACGGTTGTCATTGTTCACACACAATAATTGAAAACTGTTCACACTTGTTTCTAAATATGTGAATGTACAAAATATAAGCCAGTTCAAAGTGCACAGATGGCATGGGTGCATCCATCAACCTGAGAGGTACGGAAGAGTGCGTATACGAGGTGGAGGAAGAGGAGGACGGGGAAGAGCAAGACCAAGAACAGTAATTTCAGATGAAATCAAGAGTTACTGTGATAGACAACGTTCTTGTGTGTGGAATGACAGAGGCAGGACAGGTATGGAAGAGTGCATATAAGAGGTGGAGGAAGAGGAGGACGAGGAAGAGCATAACCAAGAACACTCATTTCAGATTAAATAAGTGCTACTGTGATAGACAATGTTCTAGTGCATGGAATGACCGAGGCAGGACAAAGAGTTCAACCTAAATTGAGCAGATTCTCTGTGGCCACCATAATCAGTTGGAATGTTCAAAAGAACAGCAAAAGAAAAGTGAAAGAGAATCTTGTGTAGAATTGCAAGACTGACACTTTAGGGTGGAAAAACTAGCCTGTGGTGATATAAACGTGCTGTCTTGTCAAGGCTGGATCCGCCACACCAGAGGGTTTTTTTTCCACGTTGCCTCCCTGCGACATAGATGAAGTCCTCTGATTCTTTTTTACATATATATACATACCGGTATATACAGTATCTCACAGAAGTGAGTACACCTCTCACATTAGAAAGCCCGCAAACAGTTTGCTGAAGACAAGCAGACTAAGGACATGGATTACTGGAACCATGTCCTGTGGTCTGATGAGACCAAGATAAACTTATTTAGTTGTCACATGAAAAGATATAATAAAATATTTACAAAAATGTGAGGGGTGTACTCACTTCTGTGAGATACTGTATGTATATATATATATGTGTTTTTAATAACAAAATATTTACTAAATAGGCTACAATAAACAGTTTTTTTGTAACTACATGCCCTGTACACTGTGTTCTCCATTTTTTTATTGTAGTGTCTAATGAATGATCTATAATGTGTATATTATTGACTAATGTGTGTATGATTTGAAAGCTTTGTTTGATTTTGAGTAGCCTACCGTTTAAATGGTTTTGAAGTGATTGTTTGATTTTGAGTCAGGGGTTCTGTGAATTTATTTTGAATGTTTGGATTTGTGTTTAAGGTTTTGAGAAACTGAGTGATGGTTTCAAGAAATGTGTTTTAGCAATTCATAAAAACTGTAATAATTAATAATTAAATACTTTTATTATGAAATTAAAGTTTTCGCTTATTCACTACTTTTATTTTGAAATAACTCCTGCGTAGGTTGCGCAGGAAGTTAACACAATCTACTTGTTTTTGATGCCACTTTCACGTTGCTCATTACATTACAAATTTATTGAATGATAGAAAGGTCAGTTCATCCTTTACTCTGTTTTAAAACACAATGTTGCTTAATCTTGACCATTTTTATGACTGTACTTTAACTAAATAAACCTTTAATTTAACTGAACGGTTGTGTTAGCTTGTAGGAAAACGTAAGAGGAAACCAATTAGTGAACTAATGTCAGTAGAGCTGTTTGTGATCTATTTTGTCTTTATGATACCAAACAATCATCAACACTTCATATAACGTTACCCGTTAAAGACTCTGTCAAGTTACGTTACCTGGGGATTTTCCTTATTAAATATAGACTGACTCGCCAACAACTCAATTTTTCAATTAAAATAACATAAACTAGAATAGTCTTTAGTTATTGGCTTCCATGAGAACTCTATCCTTCTGTGGCAGAGTTCTTATATCTAAAGCAGAGGGGTCGTACCGTTGTGTTCATACCGCTTTATCTTTATTTGTTAGTGACAAAATTGCTGATGATAGGAATTTTTTTTACAGAATTTTATTTGGATGAATAAGTCCCATAAAATTAGGAAATCTGTTTTGTCTAACAGGCGTTCTGATGTTGGACTGGAAGTTTTAGATTTCAAAGAATTAGTTGGTTAAAAAATGTCTCTGTAGTAATGACTCAATTTGGTGCTATATTTCGTAGATTGGGTGGTCTTTCTTTTAAAATGCAATTTCACCCCTTTTAAATTGCCGATCTCTCTCTCTAATTTTCATCAACAAGCTTTACTTGCTTGGAAATTGTGTTACGTGCACACAAAGTAATCCTAACAAAGTAATTCTTTGGAATAATTCGAATATTTTAATCCCTGGAAATTCCCTTTTTATTGACAAGTGGAATGACAGGGGTATTGTTTTTGTTTTGGATTTAAAAAAAAATATGATGGTACTATACTGGAGTATGAAGAATTTATGACTTTGATTAATCTTCCTCTGCCAGCTAGTTCTTTCAATTCTGTCATCAAAAGTTTGTCTCTCCAAGTTATGTGCATTTATTTAAAACATACATTTGCTTTAATGAGAGGAAAAATAATTATGCCCAGACTTTCATTGGATGGAGATTGTCTTGATAAAAAAAATGTAACCGTAGATATAAAAAGGAGCGTTACATTATTCAGTATATACATCCCCTCCATGTACATTTTTCTGGACCAATTTTTTTGATAGTATTCATTGGAAGAAAGCATGGTTACTCCCAAAAATGTTGCATTTACAATAAAATAAGAGAGGTACATTTTAAGATTCCGCATAATGTCTATCCAACCAACTCCCAAATTGCTTCTTTTTTGATCTCTCTATCTTATGTGTATTCTGCAAAGTTGAGGAAGAAACTTTAATTCATTTATTCTATTATTGCAATCAGGTTAAATCTCTTTGGGAGAACTTAAGTTGTTATTTATCTTCTTTTATAAAATATGATTCAAAATTTTCGCTGAAAGATATATTTCTATATTTTTCTGGCAGTGACCATGCTCTTGATCTGGTTGTCAATTTCTTTGTGATGCATTGTAATTTTTTTTATTCACAAAAACAAATTTCTCAAGATTTTACCTAGATGTGACGTCTTTCTTGCTGAGATTTCGCTTATTGTTAAATCTCTTAAATTAATTGATAACAAGTTTCTTAAGGCTTACGATGACATTTTTCTTACTGATTGAGGTATTATTGTTTTTTTGACTTCATGTTATTGTATTTCAACACAGTGCTGTTTCTTGTTCTTTTTTTTTCTCTTGCAATTAATAAAAAAAGTCAATAGAGCTGTTGTTTTGTTTATATGACAATAACATGCCAAAGCTAATGTTTATTTTGGTAATCACTTATTTTTCGCATATCCAGCTCATTTGCTTGGCTTTTGGATTTCCAAAAAAGCGATTCTGTCCAAAATAGATATGAAGTCCTTGGTTTCTCAGACAACAGTCTTATGTAGATTATAGAGCTTTTGAAACATTAAACTCTGCTTTGGTATGTTTTTTGAAGGTTTGATATCATGTCGAAGGTGTCTATGGGTAAAGTACTGCTCCGAAATGTCATCAGACACACAGATGCCCATAACAAGGTATATTAACTTTTAAATTTGCATTATTTCAGAATTTGTATATCAGCTGAAATCAGTCTTTGTAATGATTCAACTTCCAACTGCAGATTCAAGAGGAATCGGAGATGTGGAAAATGAGGGATCATGAGCGACAAACCTTGTCTGCTCATTTCCCAAAGCACAGGTACAGACAGCACAACCTTTGTTTATTGCTCCTGATGTATTTTTCTCTTAAGTGACCATATGTAATTCTCACTTAGGGGTGGCATGCACTGTGACCGTTATTTGGATGGCTCAGAGGGGTCCATGCGAGAGCGGCTTGGAGATAGGAGAGATGAGATGTCTGAGAGAGATGAGAGGGAGGCACGATACTGGACGCGAAAACTGTATGAGTTTGAAGCCAATGATCCTGACAGGTATTGCTGGTTGGTTTTGTTCTTGTTGTGCGTTAATTATTTTGTATATGCTTGAGGTATTTCCTGTGATCACAAAGCCGTGTTCGGTCTCCTCAGGTGGGGCCACAGTGGATTTAAGGAGCTTTATCCAGAGGAAATTTATTCTGATGGGTAAGAAGAAGCAGTCCTGCCACTGTCTAATGAATATTCAGCATATTGTTGCAGGATCTTTAAAGAGCAGAGGTATTTAACTTGGTCCATGGTGGTACTGCAGGGGGGTCTATTATTGTTTGATTATTACGTTTACATTATTGTTGATCTTGACCTAAGTTTTTGTGAAACAAAATACATTTAGAATAAAATTAAAATAAAATAAATTTAATTCAATGTAAAATGAACATCTGTACAAATATAAGACTGTACATCAGTGATGGTTAATTTAATAGCTATGCAATCATGTAGCTACCATTAACAATATTTTGTGTATAAATACAAAAGTTAAAGATCCCTCTCTACAGTCTATTTTTCATTTGATCTTAAAATAAATAATTTAAAGAGTAATCTAAATATTCTAGCAGCAGAATTTTGCTTGTTTAACCATTTATATATTAATTTAGAAACCATCTAAAGCACTTTAAGCATATTGTTCTGGGGGGCTTATACAATAGGGGTCTTTAGCAGAGGGTTCAACAATCATTGTGAAAAAATGTATTTTAAACTAATATATATTAATTAAATTGTATAAAAAACTAAAT
>NW_015549566.1:668447-676391 GCF_001515605.1 Sinocyclocheilus anshuiensis | reverse complement strand
CCCCCCCCCCCCCCCATTTTAAAATGTAAAAATTTAAATTAAAATGTATTTTACAAATATATGTAGATCTATACTAATTATTTTTATGGCTTTGCGATGTAACCATCGTAGCAAAGCTTGTAAATACAAAGGTAAAAGACCCCTCTTTTCTTTTTAATCTTAAAAGTCATTTACTTCTGTTATCTAAAGAATTCAATAATCCTAAATCATGCAATATAATTTAATTATTAATGTAATGATAAAGTAATTAGTTTAATTCTTTAATAATTGAATTTTATAATGTAAATATATACAATTATTTGAAATATTCTAGCAGCATATTTTTGCTTAATACTGTATTCATTTATTCCAGAGAAAAAGACTGCAGTGATAGTAAACACAGAAGGAAAAAACACAAGAACAAACTAGACGCTGACATAGAGAAATCTTCCAAGAAGTCTTCTAAGAAGAAGAAAAAGAAAAAAGAGAAGAAGAGAAGGAAGACAGCTGCCTCGGGCTCTGAGACCTGCAGCGATGAGGAGGACACCGTCAGGAGGAAACAGAGGAGGAAGGGAGGTAAAAGCAAGTGTAGGAAAAAGGAGCACAAAAACAAAGACAGAACCAAGGACAGCGACACAAAGGACAGCCATTCAGACACAAGGACGAGAACGCACAGGAAGAGAGACTGCCCTGAAACGGACACGCTGCCCGAACCTCAAAGGAAAAAGCGGAAAAACTGGAAAGTGGCGAATGAGGAGAGATCAGAGGAGAGCTCTGATGCTTGACTTTTCAATCTACCTGACTGCTTGACTAGGCTAACTGTAGACGCATTTTTAACTGTGCATATCATTCATATTTGGGAGACCCTGATCATGGGACTGGAGTCACTAACTTGATCTTTATACCTCACCAAACAGACACTTGATGGCTATTTTCACCGTGTTTGCGTCCCGGAGAATTTGTCTAATTTTTATGAGGTTGTATGTTTTCTAAACATTTTAAAATATCTTTGAACATTTTTTTTACTATTTGTCAGACTGCACAACTTTTATTGTCATATAAAAAAAACTCAGGTATTCTTCTGCCACGTGTGAAAGTGAATTGTTTTTTTATTTTATTTTTAAATACTTGTACTTGTATACTTGAACCTGCCAGCTATGACAATACATTTGTGTGTTCAGTTTGAGTAAACTGAATATGTCATATGGCAGTTGTCCAGTAGGTGGCCTTCTTGCACTATCTCAAAGCGAGGCTGCCCGATTGTCGTTTAATAACTTGTTTTGAACGTTTGCTTGTAAACACCTACAGTAAATGGTATTTCGCTACTGTTTACTTCCGACATTTACGGATAATGGCTACTTCCCCTTGCTAATGTGTCCGCTTTCACTGATTAATTTGCACTAAACTGCCAAAGGTAAAACATTCATGTCATATAAATGTAATTATGTCATTAAAGCTGACTTTGGAAGAACCGTTTTTTATTAGTAGCTAAAGTCCCCTCAGAGGAGTTGACTTGTTTGTCAGTGTTGACCGTTATTGCTCACTTCCACGGAGTCCACGTGCGTTGTACGAGCGGTAATGTCGGTGTGGGATGACCATCACTCGTGATCCTGATCACCGGCTGCCATCTTCCGCAGTGAACACGGAGCAGTCGGCCTGAGGAACATTGCGTCTCTATGGTAATGAACGCTGCCCTTTCCTAACAGCCTGCCACTACGTCTCAAAACAACTCTGAAAATCATCAAACACGTTCAAGCTGCCAAGCGTCATAATGAAATCTAATTAAATGTGGCCAGGTTTCATCAGTTGAGATCGAGCTGTTCTGCGTCTTCGGTAAAACACGGTTATTAACGCAGCTCAGAGGAACACGCTGTTCAGACTTAGTTTCGCTGAGGGGAATTACGGGCTGATCCGTTAAAGGTTGTGCCCTTTTGGTATCTATGGGATTGCTCCAATTTCTATTATATTTTTGTCCAATTTGGCGCCCCTTCATTGACACCAAACCAGTGTGTTTCTTTTAATTCACATAACTTCAGCATTATCAGTACTCAGTCATTCTTGAGACGTGGGACAAAACCGGTCCAGCAAGGGTAACTGCTATTAGCTTTAAAAAATAAAAATATTTTCAATTTTAAATGTCATGAGGGATTAATAATAGAATGTATTTAACACAATTATCACCTTCAATTGAATTTTCTCATTATTATAACAAATCTATAATTTGTTTCTTAATGTCCTCTCGCTACATCTAAAACAGTGTGTCCACAGAGAAGGGTTCAATCATTCATATGCAATAAAATGGATAAAAATTGTTTTTTTTTTAATGATGAAAAAGAGCTTGTTTTATCAAAAGCAACACTTAATAATATCTCCTATCAAAGCAAGGTTGTTTTTTTAATGACACATTGTTGTGTTTGTTTTAATACAGTAATTGACTGATTCAATGTATTTGATAGTTAAAATTACTACAAATTCAGGTTTTCGTCACCACCATCAGATCTGTCACCACCGTCAGATGAATATTTTGATAATATTTCATAATATTTTATATTTGTTGTGGAATTGTTGGTCACATGTGAAAGTGTAATCTGTCTGCTAACACCAGAATGTGTTTTGAAATGTTAAAAACATCTTGAATGCTGTTAAAGATAAAGCTGAAATTATATTACACAGTCCAAGGTAAAAAAGCACATTTTGTTAAAAAAGAGAAAAGTTGGGAGGTTGTATCAAAGTATAACTCAGTAGCTTAGTACATATAAGATACATAAATGTAGTTTCATTTGTCTGAGTACAAGGTTTTATTTTTTCAATTTTGCACCCTGTTTTGTCCCACTTCTCAAGAATGACTGTACTATCAGAATGACCATCATTACACAAATAAATAAATAAAATGAATGTAGGTGAAAAGCATTCATATTAAGTCGTTTTTTAACTGAAGCAGTTTGAGAAATATATTGCTTTTCGTTCATTTTCATGTTAGTTTGGTTGAGACATTTGATAGGCCGAAAATTGGAAAGGGTTTTAATGTTGAAAATGTGTCATCTGTACAGCTTAATAATATATTTTTATTTATATACCACCTTTCTAAGCTTGCTTTTACAAAACCTGAAGAATCATGCACAGAGAAACCATTTATAGCAAAATATGTACATTGCCGTTTTATTCAGCAAGGATGCATTAAATTGATCAAAAGTGACAGTAAAAACATTTATAATGTTACAAAAGATTTCTATTTCAAATAAAGACTGTTCTTTTGAGCTTTCTACTTGAAAGAACCCTATAAACAATGTATCAGTTTCCACAAAATATTAAGCAGCACAACTGTTTTCAACATTGATAATAGGCCTAATAAAAAAAAAAATTTATTGAGCACCAAATCAGCATATTATAATGATTTCTGAAGGATCATGTGACACTGAAGACTGGATTAATGGCTGCTGAAAACTGAGCTTTGCATCACAGGAATAAATTACATTTTAACATTCAAATATAATTTTTTTTTAATTTGTAATAGTATTTTACAAAATTACTGTTTTTACTGTAATTTTGATCAAATAAATGCAGCCTTACATGATAGTGAAACTGAACATGTTAAGCCAATACTAAATCTTTTGTCAGCCCAATAATGTTTTGATATTAAAGTAATAATTTATGTTTTATAAATTCAACAAAGCAAAATCTTCCCTTGAGGAATCAGTACTTGCTGTTTGTTCAGTAGAAGCCTGGACACAGTTGATAAAAATCCTCTGATTTTGCCTAGAAGGAAGAACACTGATCTCATGTTTTTATTTGATCTTTAATAAGTTCACATTACTCTACAATTACACATCTGTGTGGGGTATGTTCCTTCTTCAAGTTAACCATCAGAACTAGCCATGCAGGTCAATCCAATAATCCTTCTTTATTGAGTTCTGCCTGCAGAGCACTTCATATTTACGTCATGTTGTGACGGTGTAGAGATGCTTGTCTCTATAGAGGGACCAGAAATTGGGTTGAATTATTTCAGGCTATTCCTCACAATAGTAAAACACATTATTCAGAATGAGCTATAGTTTTGAGTTAAATGTAATCTGTATGATCTGTTGGTCTGGTAGTAATAATGTAAATGACGTAGGTATGGTTTACAGAGGATCAGATGTGTGCATCACTGTGTAAATTGCATATACGTAGGTAGAGATTACACTGAAGTGAGTATGGGCTTTTAGCTTTTCATTGACATCATATCTGTGAGTCACCAGTCATGAGTTTGATAAAATCCCATCCAGGTTGGTTCTTGGAGGCGGCTGATAAGTATCACTTATCATAGCTAGAAAAAGACCATATCCTAAAGAGGATTACAAATGGGCCAAACAGAGGAAGTATGATACATCCTCAAAGTTAGTACTGAAGTGTGGCGATTCCCTCCAGTAAGTTTCATTTTGAATCACTACTTTGGCTATGTCATCAGTCATTCATTCTGCTTTATTAATAGCTCCTCATGCCAACATTAAAAGATGGCAGGCATTTATTATATTTATATTTATTCATTCTTTTATATCCAAAACAATTAAAGGAGGAAAACACTATTAAAGGTGTGGTCACATTTGCTATATTTTATCAAAATTTTGTATGAAAAAGTTCCATTGTCAACAGTGTGGCAATGTATGAAGCTCCACTCACACAGAAGTCAGTTTCAAATCAAGCAGCTTTTTGTTGGTCAACATAAATTTGCATGACCAACGTGAACCTGTTGTGAAATCTGGGGAAATCCTTCACTCTCACGTGAAATTCCCAATTGCGTGAATTCGTGTTGTGGTACCATTTGTACCATAACCATTGTTCGACAAATTTTCATGGGCAAAATAAAGTAATTTCAATAGGAATCCATGCGATTTGTGCGAGGACAAAAAACTTCCCACGCAGATTTCACAACAGGTACAGTTGCTTGGTTTGAAAGTGACTTATGTCTGTGTGAGCTGTGCTTTATACATCACTGCACTATTGACAAAAGACAATGGGCCTTTTTTGCCTACTAAATTTTGCTACCGCACCTTTGATTGGATTTTGCCCACAAAAATTCACAGTAATTGTACTTTTTTTTTTTTTATTGTACTTGGGGTCCTCCTTAGTGAAGGCCCCGATATACTGTACTTCAAGCAAAATCAAAGAGCGAACTGGTGATGTCATTTTGAACAAAATCAGACCAAAACAATGTTCGATTGGAATTTGATTCGGGAGTTCAAAACTGTTCGCGAAAAGCAAAGTTTACAGAAAAGTTTGCTCCAGTTGGTAAACACCTTTGAATTACCATTGGTTCGTGGTGATGATGTATTAGGTAGGTGTGGCTCTGGGACTCCACCTTCTTTGACATGGAAATTTTCTCAGGTTCATTTCTTCTGTCCAGATCAGACATAGATCAGACACAGTTAAAACATGATCACACTAGAGAGATGTTTAATACTGTATAGCTGCTTGCTTTAAAGCAGTTTATTGTATAAAGTACTATAAAAATAAATGTGATGTGACTTGACTGGAGTGCTGAATTGCAAACGTATCCACATCACTGTGATCGGATGCTTTCTTAACTGCTGTTTTCTCACGGCTGTCATTCTTTTTAGTTGTGTGTTTATTTTGTGTATTTATTTTATTTTCCCACCAACGGGGATGTTCACTAACAGTATACCATTGCAAAGATATTTCCAACTTCTTTTACCCCTAAATGAAGAACTAAAATGAACTTTGCCATCCATGAGTATCAGGGCGATAAATGTGATCACACCTTAATAATGATTAATACTATTAATGTCAAGATAGCCTCTTTATGACCTTCTCGCAGCTACAGTTTAGCATAGAAAACCTGGTCAGATTCTATTAATACTGTCAAAAACAAATCACAATTATAGTACATATTTCTCAAGGTGAAATCAAATGACGTGGTTTAAGCATGGTGGACCCTATGGTGCTCAGTAACATGTCCTCTGCTGAGAATCTTTCAAGGTTAATGGACAGCTCCTGCAGCCCGTGCGCTGAACACGTGCTGTTTCCTGGATTGCTCTTCAAATCAGTTGTGCATCTCACACACTTTGCTTCAATTAGCCACCAAGTGAATCATGGGTCAATCTGCTGCCGTTGCCACGGCAACCTGACGTAAAGGAATTTGATTATTTTGACACTACTGGAGGCTTCACCAACTTCACTGCCTAGAATTTGCATGTTATCATGTTGGAATGTGTTCAAATGAAGCATTCTCGAATGACAATGTTTAAAAAACTCCCAAAAAGTGAGGCATTTATCTAGCTAAACTAGAAAAATAAAAATTACTCAAGTATCCTCAAGTATTCATCTTCATTAGATGTGGATAAATACATGTTCAATGTCAAACACACGAAAACTTGACCCAGACATCATCATAGTTATGAGCTGCTTGATATAATTTCTTCAAATTTGATTGTAGTTACTAACCTGATTCTGAAGAAAATGTGAAAACCGTGCAAAACCCACTGCCACAATGGTAGAATGCTGTAGGTTGTTGCCAGGGTGATGTTGCTATGTGGTTGCTACATGTTTTAAGTGTTTTTTAAATGCTGTAACGCGGTTGCTTGGTTGTTCTGAGTGGAGTCTGTTTCCCGTACAACGATACAACTCACTGCTTAACCACCATAGTACAATGCATCGTTGTAGAAACAAACTACTGTAGCTAGTCACGACTGTTTCCCAAACATGGTAGCACCTCCGTCATTGGTTCAACAATATATACCGGTCGTTAATCACATCACACGCTGGTAGTGGAGTAATAACTTCTACTAGCTGATGACTGCTTCATTATTTTTTGTTCCTTGTCATTTTGCTTTATTTTTATGTTTGATTCATCGTGGGTTCCATCTTACGTCATACTCCGGATACGTCATACTTACGCATTCATGCATATGCACACTCTACAAAAACGGTGCTTTCTGAGGGCAAGCTAAAATATATAGATTGAAATGGATATATATTTAAATGGAATGTAAGATATATATTGTAATGTTATCTTGCATATTGTGCCCAATAGTATAATTAATTTAACTCCACATATCTTACTAACAAGAAACTACGCTTCTAACCACAGTTCCAACCACATACGTTTGCAATGCTGTTTGCAAATGTTTGTTTGAACTATGGTTTCGGGAAACACAGAATCGTTGAACTATGTTGGTAATGACAACTTGCGACCACAGTTGGCTAACAATGCTTTTTGGGAAAACGCACCCCTTCAGAATCCTGGTGGAAGTAGCAGGTCATCCAGGTAGTTTTCGCCTACTGTTTTTCGAATACTATGAATTCTGACATACTGCTCTTTTGGCGTACTGTTTTTCGTATGGAAGTATTCGATTCCGGATGCAGCATAGGTGTTCTGAGCAGTTTTTAGCATAATGCTATGCAGTTGCTAGTGTGTTCTGGGTGATTAAAGCATTTCTAAGTGGCTGCTAAGGAGTTCTGAGTGGGTTTTAGCATGTTGTTAGGCAGTTTCTAGTGGTAGTAAAAATTGGACCAGACAGATAACCTTATTACAGCCTGGGTTTCATAACAGCAATTGCCTGACCTTTGCCTCAAACATCACACTCTGCTGTGTTGTTTCATAATATAAAAGGTGTTTGAGCAACCAGTCCCTTGTGTTCAGTTCAAAATAACCCAGGGCACATTCTGGCCCAAAAACACCCATCAGCGGCACTATGCTTCTCCATCACCTCTGTTAAACACTGATAGGCCTTTCGGCGTGACGTCAATGCATGCCATACTCAGAAAAAGGAGGAGGAAACGGATGTATGATCCAGAGAGGAAAACAGCTTTCAGAGCTTTCAAGAAGCTTTGATTTGAGCAGTAAACCCCCTGCCCTCCCTCACTTTCACATCCCTGTTATCACACCTCCGCCTGCAGAGCCTTATGGGACGACAGGTTTGACGTCAGCGAGTGTCAGCTCAGCCCATAGTCTGCCTCTGCTGCTAA
>NW_015549566.1:641256-668437 GCF_001515605.1 Sinocyclocheilus anshuiensis | reverse complement strand
AATTGTTCTGTGGCAGCAGCTGCTCTGTTTCAGGTCTCTCCTCACATCTTCTCCCAGTTCACGTCAAACAAACAGAGCGATGCACTTTTATAAGCTTTGCAAATAGGAGGGGGAGGTTGGATGTGCATCATCTGACGGATGATTGAAAAGTACTAAAGTGCTCTGCTCTGGAAGGCTCTGCAATGTGTTATTAGCATTTCAGTGTGGAGAAGTGCATGAATATGGTGTTGTTGTTGATCTTAAATTCATTTTAACAAGTAGCAACTAGTTGTTGCCTACTTGAATATGGTTGTCTTTGTGTGAACTATTGTGTCTAATGCTCATCTTTTGTGAAAAGTTGTTTCATAAAAGAAAAATCATTTGTGATGTTAAGTTGAAAAATGTTTGCCCAATGGTTAGCTGAATGTTAGTGGAACATCCTTCCTGTTTATGTATAAAAAAGTAAAAAAAAAAAAAGAGCCTCAAATGCTCTAAGAACCAAAAAATAAACATTCACAGAATGTTGTGGTGACCAAAAATGGTACATGGGCTTAAATTAATGTGGAACTGCATGATGATTTCATAAAAAACAGACCATATCAAACATGTTTCTTAAGTGCTGTTGAGAGACCAGATATGGATTTAGTTTTAAAGGCAAAATTGATTTGCTAAATAATATTTGTTGATCTTAAATTCATATCGGTATGTTGCAACTAGATTGACTATAGCAACTATTTGAACATGGTTATTTTTGCGTAAAAGCAATCAACTATTGTTCTGTAAAACAAAAAATGTTTTTGTAAAATTGCAAAATGGTTACAGAATGTTAGTTGAATGTTCTTTATTTCAGTAAAAAAAAACCTTCCTAGCTAACCAATATATATATATAATAACCTCAAAACATTCTGAGAACCAAAACTAATGTCCCCAGAACATTCTTGTAACCAGAAATTGTAAAGTGGGCTAGATTTACTGTAAAAACTGTGTCATTTAAAAGTAACAGTCCATTTCATGTACATTGCATCTGAATGTCAGGATTTGGTCTCCAATGAAGAAGTGTTAACAGCAAAGGTTATTCAGAATAAGGACAGTAATTAAATAGTTTCTGGGTGTTTTCCACTATAATAACTCCAAGTGACAATGTACCAATAAAGGTTTCATTCAGTTCAAAAACTGACCATATTATGATAAGTCAAGCAACCCTTTACCTACGTCTGTTCTCCTTTTCCTGTGACCCTGAGCCACCATTTTTCCTTTGCGTTGTTTTTCCTCACCGTGCCTACTTGCTTATTAGGGCGCTAGCTATTTTTGAAAAATGACTCACCAACATTATGCTCATTGTATGCAGACAATGTACAATACTCATCTATAATATTGACCCTGACAGCTGTGTGCTGTTTGAATGGAGATCACCAGCACCGTTCAGTCTAAATTGTAACCTGTCACCAGCCCACATTTTCAGGCATGAGTCATTCACAATAAGTTGGTGGTCTGTGGTCTAGAAGTCAAGTGAACAGTGATGTCTGTGGTTGAGGTGTGAGGCTAAATGCATTTACACTGGATGAACATTCATCCAATTAACTGCTGACATCATATCCACCAGGATAGGTTCATCTGTTTGCAGTTAATGTGTTTATGTCAGTTTGGCAAATGTACTGTGATTTTAACAATCGTATGTTTTTTAATTTCCAAGGTCATCAGTATATATGTAGTAATTGTACATACACTAAATGAAATCTTAGCTGTGAAAATTGAACTGTAAAATTGCAGAAAACTGCGTGTCAGGATTCTCCCATGTATATTTTGAGCAATACATCAGGAAACAAGAAAGCACAAGGGGATTAATTCAAAGAACAAATGTTCTTTTCCAGGTAATGACTGTACTTATAAAGCAACAGTTCAAGCACAACATCTAATCAGACATGATGAAGTAATTTATGCAATTTATGAGTATCCAAGACACTGGTGTATCCTCATATACCCAGAGTAAAGTAAAAATGGAAATATAACACATTGTCTTGTAGGTGTAAATGTAACATCCGTAACAATTTATTGCATAATACAGCGCCTCTGCTAAAATTCACATGGCCCAGGACAATTTTTTGCACTCTTAAAGGAATAGTACACCCAAAAATGAAAATTTTACTTAAAATTGACTCACCCCCATAGGCCATCCAAGATGTAGATGAGTTTGTTTCTTCATTGGAACAGATTTGGAGAAATTTAGCATTACATCACTTGCTCACCAATGGATCCTCTGCAGTGAATGGGTGCCGTCAGAATGAGAGTCCAAACAGCTTATAAAAACATCACATTAAAATGTTTTAACTTCAAACTGTTCTTTCCGGCTACAATGCTAGTCCTCTATCATTATTGCTGTCTCCAGTGAAAAAGTCATCTAGTCTGAATCAGGAGAGAAATATGCACAGATCAACCACAAGTGAAAACAGTCCAAAACTGTTCTAAACAAAAATGTTATTATGGACATCTTAACGATTGACTTATTTATTACAAATACTTGTGGATTATTGTGTTTCTATCAGTGTGTTTATAAACTCTCATTCTGACGGCACCCATTTACTCCAGAGGATCCATTGGCGAGTAAGTGATGTAATGCTACATTTCTCCAAATATGTTCCGATGAAACAACTTCATTTAATTTTCAGCAAAATTGCATTTTTGGGTGAACTATTCCTTTAATTTAACTGACATGTCCAAGATGTTTGAGGCAAAATGTGAAATTTTTAGGCTAAATATTTTCTGAACAGATTTGCAAAAACCAAGCGTCACAATTACCCCTGCACTCCTGTAGCATAAAGTATTACGGTTTTCCCATACGTGAACCAGACACTGTCACTATGCACAAGTATGCATGCACTTTAGGATCATATTTATCCTTGAAATTAGGGTGTAGGGGGTGCAAGCTGAATCTTTTCCTTCCCAGTGGTTTCTAAAAGTGTGGTGCACATGAAAGAGCTTAGCTTGATGTTATATAAACAACAAGGGCCAAGGGTGGTCTGAGCACAGTCTGGTGGTCTGAGGTGGTCTGGAGGGGCCTGGACCTTTGAGGAGAGAGTACAGGAATCATATTCTAACATTAATAAGCTCAGGGTGGAAAATATGAGGGAGGCATCTGAGGAGAGAGTATACAGGCGATCTGGAGCAGGGCTGGATGAGAGAGAGCCTGATGTGAGGGAGGAATGCTTGACGTCATTCGGAGAGGCCTCCAGCTACTTGATTATTAACAGCTGACAGCCATCCTCTGCATGCTTTTTAGGGTCATATACCGAACTAAACAGAATGTGGATATTTCATATTATTTCTGTTTTGATATCACTGGAATGAACAGAAATAATAAAACTGTCAAAATAAAGAATTCCAGATTTTATTTTTATATAAATAAATAAATCTTAATATGTCTGTGTTTTCAAAAATAATAATACAGAAGTACTGAACAGTATACAACTAGACCTTTCAATCAGTAGCTTAAGAACTTTTAAAGGACGGTTCACACAAAATGAAAATTCTGTCATCATTTACTCACCATCATTTCATTCCAAACCTCGTCTTTATTTTCTTTCCTCTGTTCGGCACCAACATTTTTAGTGGTCGCTTGAATGAATGGGAACTGGAACCGGAGTGTTCAAACCTCAAAAGTATGCAAAAGCACAATAAAAGTATTCTAACAAATACTACAATATGACTCATGCGCTACATTCCAAGTGTTCTGAATCTTTCCCGCAAGTAAGCTGTTCATTTTCATTCCTGAATTTCATGAATTTCAAAGCTGCTGTGTATTTGCTATCCCGTTTATGACTAACTAACTTACAACTACCACATGAATTTGAGTTTATGTGCCTCAATCGAACGTTGTAGTCACTGATACGTTATTTAATGACATATCTATAATGTTTTCTATTATAGATCAGTGGTTGTAGTCCATAATATTTTGTTAGCAACTCACGTTTTTAAAGTACACACTGATTGCAAAATGTACGTTTGAGGTATGCTATTTTTATTTTTGCTCTATTTAATTTTTAAATAAATGTATTTACATGCATTTTATTTGCACATGTGGTTATGATTTGTAACTGGACTTTAAATTTGTCGGGTGTTTTCCCATCAGCCCGCGCGTCGAGCGGAAATCGAGCGGCACAACACAACGCCTCTGCAGTGGATCATCCAGGTCTAAAATGGCAGGAGCAGAGGGAGACGATTCGCTTTATCCCATCGCGGTTTTAATCGATGAATTGAGGAATGAAGATGTTCAGGTAGACTTTAACCTAAGAGAATCCGAGTTTGATTCATATGTAATGTTATATGAATGAATAGCACCTTCCATCACTCCCCGCTAACTTTGGTTTGTTGCAAGCGATTCATTTACAAGAGAAATAGCTTTTTCTTCTCCTTAGTTTGTTTCCTCAATATTCTCTCTTGTAGTTGTTTCCAGAAAATGATCAACGTGCATTAAGTTTTTTTTTTTTTTTTAGATGTCTATTTGAGCTATAAAATAAAGCTTGTATATAGAAGTTGGATCCGGACATAATAAGCGTGAAATTGACCGGCTGATTCTCAATATTTTTCTTGGGGTATTAAAAACGTCTACACTAGGATGCCAGTCATTTGGTCATGATCCAGGTCAGTGGATCTCGATCCTAGTCCCACAGACCCCCGGCACTGCACATTTTGATGTCTTCTTTAGCTGACACACCCAGGTCAGGTTTCGAAGCCTCTACTAATGATGTGTGTTAAGTTAAGGAGAGGTACTTAACTGTCCTCCAGTACCATGGATGAGAGCCACTGACCTGGATTTTTATGCATAAATCAATGAAACGTAACAGTAAATGTAAGGCGTCTTTTTTTATGTGACTATTAATGTAATTCTGTGCACATCCTCAGTTGCGGCTTAACAGTATTAAGAAGTTGTCCACTATTGCTCTTGCACTGGAAGTGGAAAGAACACGGACTGAACTACTGCCCTTCCTTACTGGTAAGAAATCCCACCATCTGTATTTCTGAAATAAATGAACTTTTAAATGGATCCTAGCTTTTGTTTGTTAGTCATGGCTCATCAACATGTTATTTTTTGTGCTAGTTGGACAAGTAGTTCAGTTATTTACCTGGCCTGGTAAATAATTTTCATTTTATAATATTAAAACATTTATTTAGTGCCATTTTTTGTATTATAGAAAATATATTTATATTTAATGTATTGTTTTTTCTATGTAATATTAAGTATTACAGCAAATTTGTTGGGATTTTAATTTGCTATAATGAAACTGATTATTGAAAAAGAAAAAAAATGTAGGGTAGGACTTGGTTCAATTCACTGATTGTTGATTGTATTGAGGCATATGTGAATGCAAGCTTGCAATTGATTGTAAGATCTAGACGGGGTTTAAGTGGACAAAATGATTGGAGACGTCCTGCATATGTCACCAGAGTCTGTCGTTTCATCAGAAGATCAAGACACTTTAATTAATTTACAAGGGATGCATACATCATTCGCTATAAAAGATCAATAACATGCATTTGGAAAACAGATGGGGTGAATTTTCATTTAATGCAGCTGTAATGCATACACACATTAAGCCCTGCGAATCATACTGAGTTTTCTTTTGGTTCAAATGCAATCCTTATGTATATTAATTAGGTTTTATGTTAGCTAACTGACATCCCTTCATCTGCAGACACCATATATGATGAGGATGAAGTTCTTCTCGCCTTGGCTGAGCAGCTCGGGAGCTTCACTGTACTGGTTGGAGGCCCAGAGTTTGTGCACTGTCTCTTGGTAAGTCATTAAAGGCGAGGAATTTGGTTATTTAATTAAAAATGATCAGATCAGATATTAACCAAGGGTTTTCTGAAGTTGAGACCCCTCTCTATGTGTTTTCATCTTGCACTGCGTTTTCTCCTGAGCCTCCCCTGGAGAGTTTGGCCACAGTGGAGGAAACGGTTGTGCGGGACAAGGCCGTGGAGTCTCTGCGAAAGATCTCTCAGGAACATTCCCCAGTAGACCTAGAGGTGCATTTTGTACCACTTGTGAAGCGTTTGGCCAGCGGGGACTGGTTCACCTCCCGAACGTCTGCATGCGGGCTGTTCAGCGTCTGCTACCCACATGTGTCCAGTACTGTTAAAGCGGAAATCCGTCAGTAAGTAATGACGCACACTTTTGAAAGCACCTTGATCACTGCGGTCATGTTCAGTATTTAATGTTATGGTTGTCTTCACAGGCACTTCCGCACACTTTGCTCGGACGACACTCCCATGGTGCGTCGAGCTGCCTCGTCTAAGCTTGGCGAGTTTGCGAAGGTTCTGGAGCTGGACTATGTTAAGAGTGACATCATTCCTCTCTTTACAGCACTAGCATCTGATGAGCAGGTACACTGGTACACATTTGCATATAGAAAGACTGTTTGTGGGGGCTAGTTGATCAGTGACATGAAGCTTGGTTTGTTTGTTTTTCTTTTTGCCTGGGTTTTCAGAAGAGAAGGTTCCGTGTGGTTTTCCATCAAAATAAAAGCTCTATGGTTTAACCTTTAAAAGCAAAGAAGAAAACAACCATAAATATTAGTATTGTAGTTTTAATAATAATAATAATAATTTATTATTAGTTATTATTATTATTATTACTATTATATAAATTAATATTAAATACTCATTATTATTATTATTATTATTATTATGATATTGTGATATTTCTTTATTGATTACATTTTTTTTTTACTCTAATAAAAAATAGTCAGTGAAACTGACATGGCAATACATTTAAATTCAACAACAACAAACATACCTTCATTAAATAATAAGTATTATTAATAAATACAAATATTATTAGTAATAATGACTGCTATTAGATTTTGCCCCAATTTGTTTATGAAATCACGCACGAACAGTTTCATGGCTGGTAAAAAATATTTATGGCTGGTGAATTGTCTGAAGTCACCAGCCATTGGCAGGTCTGACAAGAGTTTTTTAAAGAATTGATATTTCATGATCTTTGTACTTGAAAAATGTAAAATAATGATATTAAAGATTAAGAAATGTATTAAAAAAAAAGATGCAAGATTTTTTTTCCTTGACGTTTACACTACATGTTTTAGAGTCATTAAATCTGAGCTTTTCTTGAAAATTGTATGCATGTTTTTTGAATCCAACATGAATATAAAAATGACATTTCTAAGAACTTGTTATTAAGATTTTTATTTGTCATTGATCCAGACATTTACTTTTCTCTGCAGGACTCTGTGCGTCTCTTGGCGGTAGAATCTGGTGTCAGCATTGCTACTCTGCTGCCACAGGAAGACTTGGAGGATCTGGTCATGCCCACTTTACGCCAGGCCGCCGAGGATAAGTCCTGGAGGGTGCGCTACATGGTGGCAGACAAATTCTCAGAAGTGGGTACTTATGAAACGCATATTTGGCTGTTATCCACGTAGCCTCTGAGACTCTGAAAGAACTCTGGTTGTTTTTCTGTTTGTGTAAAGTTGCAAAAAGCAGTTGGCCCAGAGATCACCAAGAACGATCTGGTCCCGGCGTTCCAGAACTTGTTGAAAGACTGCGAGGCAGAGGTCCGAACTGCTGCTGCCAACAAGGTGAAAGGTGAGGTGTCCCACTGCCAGCTTCCCAAAGTCTGATGTCTGTATGAAAACAGCCACACAACAACACCCTTATCCCATGGCCTGTTTATCTCTGCAGTATTCTGTGAAAGTTTGCCTGAAGACAGCAGGGAGACCATCATCATGACTCATATTCTGCCATGCGTCAAGGTACACATTTTAATCTCACCCACTTGTTTATGAAATTGTGTGTGGCTGAACAGTTATGCCGCACGGTGCCAGCCAAGTTCTCAGGAGGGGGTACTTAGAAAACTCGAGTTTGTTTTTTGATAATATGATATCATATCTGGGAAGGTATCCAGGTTGTCTCTGCAAGAGTTCTTGCAGTAGGTCTGGTTGTTTTTCTGTTATTTTGGGGGTGTTTACATTTTCGACATAAACAAGTGGTAGCTTTATGACATAATCATTGTTTCATACACATGCAGTAATCTAGCTCATACATTAAACATGCATAAATATATGCAGACTGAGGTTTACGCCCTGTCTGTACAGATTATCAGAGTTTACTCATATTTAGGACATCATCAGCAGGTGAGAGCGGCTTGTTGTTGAACTGTCCGTCTTTTCTGAGGTGATGGGCAGCAGGGGTCACTGTTGTTTTCTGTTACACCCGTAAGTGATCCCATGTCAGCTGTCTGTCTGTAGGTTTACTGTAGCATCAGCCTAGGAATAGACTTCTATTATTTTTATTTCCTGATGTATGGCTGTGACTGACTGAATCATAGTGCTAGAGGAAGTGAAATGGCATTTTATATTAATGGAGTTTAGTTTTACCGTATATAGCCTTAGCTTGCCATCATATTAACCATGGGAAGTCTAAAATACATGTATTACTAAAAATATTTTACTACTAAATAGAGCTTGTAAGAAAGGCCGTATGGGAATGCAAATGAATCTAAGAAATGTGAAATTTTGTTTTTTGTTTTCTTTAAACAAATTTGCTTAATCTCTTTCAGCTGATTAAAATGAAACGCAACATTTTTTAACCTTTTAAAATTGTTTGTAATCGTGAATTGGTTTCAAAAATATTCACCATCATATATGAATTAAGTAGTTTCCCAGAAGTTCTCATTAGGCATTTTTGTGTGCCATTAGTAGTTAAATACATTTTGATGATATACTGCTGTAAGAAATTTAAAAAAAATGTGACACTTAAAATGTTTATTAGTCACAAAAATAAAAAGGTTCCCATATTAGTTTAAGATTTCACTGTAGTAACTATGGTGATTTAGTTGATTGCTGTGGTATGTTTTATAAGGCTGTAGTTCAAGTGATTTGAGAATGAAATCAGTCGGTTCAAAAGAATGACTCACCTGCGATACCTACTTACCATATGGTGTAATATAACGTTTGGTCTTTAACTTTCTATTTATAGTCATTGTCTTATGGAAATGGCATTTAAGACTAGAGGACGGTTCGGGACAAGCCTCTCTTTTACTGATATAGACTACAAAGAACAGTGGAGCCCTTCGGTGTGCCTGTTTGAGCTTCACAAGGCGTTCTTTGCTCATGAGTGGCCTGAGAGTCTCATGACTTGATGTTTGATATCTGTTAATAAGCTTATGTAAGCGGATCATTCCTCACAGATACAAACAGCTTTCTGCTTACTTTGTCAGCAGATGTGATCGGCAATTAGCCTATACATACAAGCTGTTCACTGAAACATCAGATCAAAGATAACGCAGGATTTCAGACCCTCCGCAGCATTTTACAGCAATAAATGTCCAGGTGTTCAGGCTCAAATGGATCTCGCCTTCCTCGCTGTGATGCTGCCTTTCTTCAAAGACCCCAGTAATGGGGGTGAGAACTATTCAGACACTTAATGAAATGGTTTAGGGAGTCACGATCTGATTTCAAAACAATTCTAGATGCATTTTAGTTTTTTCAGTAATAGTGTAGGTGAGCTGTTAGAGTGGCTTGTTGCTGTATTGTTTATAAAGTAGACAGAATTACTTATTTACTACATATATACAGTCAAACCAAAATTTATTCAGACACCTTCAACATTTCACACATTATCACAGTTTATTCGCTATAGTTTAGAAAATGGTAATAAAATATGACAAAACTCAAGAGTTAAACTGTGTCAGAATAAATTCATCTTGATAATGTCAGATAACACTTTAGCAAAACATGGTCAGGTCAAAGTGTCTGAATAATTTTTGGTCCCAAATTTTTATCAATTTTACTGGTAGTCCACTGTATGAAGAATTTTTGGGTATAATATGTCACAGTTTACTTTATTTTGCTATCCTCACTTACATAAATAAACTATAGTGTCCTGCACCCACTAGTAAAAAAATATAAAAAAATTATATCTGGTGTCTGAATAATTTTTGGCTTGACTATATATATATATCCGTAATGATGGTAGTAATAATTATTATTATCTATGGTAAGTAAAAATTATCTAATTAATATAATGAAGATGATGATGATAATAATAATTGTTATATAATAATAATATATAATAATAATAATTGTAAATATTATCTTGTCATTGTTGCTATTAATAGTAAAATGAGCAATAGTAAAATAAATACCTTGTTTCTGATAATAATAATAACAACAACAACAACAATAATAATAATAATTATTATTATTAAAACAATGAATAGTTGTTAATTATAGTACTAACAAGAAATGTTGTTGCTGTTAATAATAATATTTGATGGATGTTGTTAGTAATAATAATAAATTGTTAATAATGATAATACTGACAATACATATTGTCCTGTTACTGTTGTTTTTGTTGCTGCTATGAATAACAATGAAGAATAATAATAGTAACAACTACTGTAACAGTAAGCTTTTATTTATACAGTGTATATTTTTTATGTTGTTGTTGTAGTATATTAATTTATTTTTCTCCTCTGTCCTACAATCACCTTGTCTCTGATTACAGCTACTTGTAGAAGAATAGCTTGATTTCAAAGGCCTCAAGCCTCCTTGTCTTCCCTTAACAGGAGCTGGTGTCTGACACAAACCAGCATGTAAAGTCTGCCCTGGCTTCTGTCATCATGGGTCTGTCTACCATCTTGGGCAAGGACAACACCGTAGAACATCTGCTGCCTCTTTTCCTGGTCCAACTGAAGGACGAGGTAACCCACCTGTAGCTCGGCTCAGTCTCTCACCTGATCTGTCTGTCTCTCTTTCTCTTGTGGTCAAAGATCCTTCTGATTGTACTAGAGCAGAGACACAGCTGCTCATTTTCCAGGTCTGATAGGTCACCTTGTGTTGGGCTTAAGGGCTGTTTGCTAAATTATCCTTGATTGAAGTCCTTGGTTGATGTTCCTTTGATTGGGCTCCTGTCCATGACTACTCTGTGAGACGTATTAGCTTTTAGATTGTAGTAATAAACTCTTAGACTGTTTTTAAATGAAGTTGAACTTTGGCCTCAGTTTTCAGCAAGACCATGCCAAAACCGAAGTCCATCCAAACTCTTTCCTCCAGTGTTTGTGTTCCCTTCTGTTTTATTGGACTCCTCTCAATTGTCAAACACAAGATCAGAAAATGTTAAGAGCTTGATTCTGTGAATTCTGTCCTGGAGTGTATTTCCATTGGCTGCTTATCCGTCCTGCTCTGTTTGACTAACAAACTTTGTTGTTTGGACTTTAGTCAGTCATCACCAAAGTGCACTTGCTCAAGCAAGTCATCAAATATTTGGCAGCATGTATGCGTGCACTGTAACAATATCACATGAGTGTGGCGTCCTTCTGGAGCCATTTAAGGGAAATATAAAGATGGAGACCTTTTGCTTTCAGTAAAGTTCATTCTTAGAAGAAGTTATAGGGACTTTAAAAGTATAAAAACAATGACCATGTTTACTATTTCTTTAATACACATTTAATATGCTGGCCATTTTCTGCAAGTTTCATCAGTGTTGAAACTTCTTAATGTTATTCCTTATGTTAATATAGTGTTTGTGTGTATGTCTATATACTAATACATAATGTAGTGTATATATCATTTTAAAGGTGACATATCATGAAAATCTGACTTACACCCACGGCGCCGTTGTTGTGTTTTTCGCAAGCGACAACGGTGTACTAGTTCTAATACCATGGCGAAAGTTTCAGCAGAACATGCTAACTGTTCTGTCTTTGGCTGCATAGACGAGCACAGAACAATGTTTAGAGTCCCAGCCTCAGAGGAGACAAGAGAGCCGTGGATTTACTGATTTATTTACTGTATATACGCTGCTGCCACACAGATCAAAAATAAACATGCGATTCATTTCGCAGCTGTTTACCTTCACAGACATAACCGACTGTTTTTTGTAACTCGTGTGTTTTTAACATAAACTTGTGTGTGAATGAGAACTTAGTTTAGTACTCACATGCTGTGACAGCCGCTTTCTGTACGTGTGCTTCGGATGTGTGCACTCAGAAAACTGTATATCAGAAGTTTAAACTCATATGGTTTAAAACGCATGATTTTAGCGATAATCACGATAATCATGATAATCAGAACCAAAACATGTTTTTTAGCAGGTCCGAGCTGTAATGGCGCATGCGGCTCTATTCTGGAAAAGGGGGGCGGGGAGCAACAGCTCATTTGCATTTAAAGACACAGGCCCGAAAAACAGTGTTTTTCTGCTTCCATTCAAAAAAGGCATTTTCAAAATTATATAATAAATGATCTGTGGAGTATTTTGAGCTGAAACTTCACAGACATTCTGGGGACACCAGAGACTTGCAGTATATTACATATTGTAAAAAGGGGCACAATATGTCTCCTTTAAATCAAAATGTTTTATTTTCCTTTAGTGTCCTGGTCTGCATCTGATCAAAAAAAAAAAAGAATATAAAATATTTTTTTAATATAATTTTTCCGTATTTTCCTGTAGTATCCCGAAGTGCGTCTGAACATCATCTCTAATCTGGACTGCGTGAATGAGGTGATCGGGATTCGGCAGCTCTCTCAGTCTTTGCTGCCAGCTATAGTAGAGCTGGCTGAGGATGCCAAGTGGAGGGTTCGACTGGCCATCATTGAGTACATGCCTTTGCTGGCTGGCCAACTGGTGAGTCTGTGCTCCAGTCAAGATCGAATAGTTGTATCTGGATGGGAAAGGATAGTTCACCCAAAAATTGTCATCATTTTCTTACCCTCATGTTGTTCCAATCCAAACCCGTATTAATTTCTTTCTTCTGTTGAACACAAAAGATACTTTGGAAGAATGTTGGTAACTGAGCAGTTGACGGTAGCCATTGACTACATTTCATAGTATTTTTTCCATACTTTGAAAGTCAATAGTTGCTGTCAGCTGATTACCAACATTCTTCCAATATCTTCTTTGTGATCAGCATAAAAAAAAGAAACTCATACAGGTTTAGAATAACTTAAGGGTGAGTAAATGTTGATAGAATTTTCATTTTTAGGTGAACTGTCATGTTAAGCTCGAAAAAGGACAGACTGATTTGGAAATGCATGAGAATGATAAATGGGTGAATAATTCCTTTAAACTCTATGGGTTGTAACTATATTCAACTTTGTTTCTAGGGAGTGGAGTTCTTCGATGAGAAGTTGAATTCCCTGTGCATGGCATGGCTCATTGATCACGGTAGGTTTTCTGAGTCCGATGACTCTCGTTTTCTGAGTCCGATGACTCTCGTGAGCGCCATAAGAAAAAAAAGATGTATTGAGTTATTGACAATAATGAACCAGAACCTTTAAACTATAAGTTCAAGCAGATGCATTTGCTTACATCTGAAGATAGCATAGCCATGTAGCAGTTGCCGCAGCCTCTCTCCTGTCCTACTCCTTCCCCAAAAGGAGAACGAGAAACACGCATTCATCTCTAGAAGTTTCTGCTATCGGCCAGTTACAAGAGTCTGATAAGATTCTAGCACTCTCTCCCTCTCTACATCTCTATAGACCAATTTAGAGTAGACGTCACAGTTACGTCACTTGCAGCTGCGCGCACATAGTGGTTGCAGAAAAACACTGGGAACAAGTGGAGGTAAATGGGTAAAATCCATGGAATAAAAGAAAAAAATATTTTTGTGACTTTTGATGTCAAGATCGGAATGCAAATAATTTTTATAGAATACTGTCATCAAAGACGCCATTTGAAGCTAAACGCAGACGTTTAAATGGACATACTATGGATGAAAACTGTTATGATTACTCTACTTTTAAAGCATAAATTCGATTTAAACAATAGGTCTACATAATATTCACATATGCTGTTCATAGGGGACGTATTGTATTAGCCCTACAGTTATAGCATGAAATATGATTTAAACCTTACTATTAGAAATATTATTTAAACCTTACTATTAACATTTTTACATAACATTTATTTACTTTATCTCACAATTCTGACTTTTTTTTCTCGCAAATGCAAGTTTATATCTCCTAAATCGGACTTTATAACTCGACTTAACTCAAAAATAGTGAGTTTGTCAAATCTGAGGGAAAAAAGCCAGGACAGCCGAGGGGAAAAGAGAGAATGACGAGTTGTTTTTCCTTATTAGAATTGTGAGATATAATCTCGGAATTGCGAGAATAAAGTCATAATTTTGAAATATAAAATCAAATTTACCTTTTTTTTATTCTTTTATTCCATGGCTCCATAGACTGCCGCTTGAAAACATTCATCATTTTCTGCCTCCAGATAGGCTCCGCCTACAAAAAACATCATCCCTGTTTCGGATCTGTAAGACTATCCCATTCTCTAACGTCAATTTCGTTGAATAACAGTGCTTATCGCTGGGTGACAAGCTCTTGTAATATGCGTAGAACATTTTGAAAATGACATTTAATCAATATAATTTATAATCTTTTTAAACCTAACTATTTTGTACCGTATCCGTGAAATTCTCTAGCTGTAAAGGCTATCTCTCCCGGGTTTTCTGCAACCATGATGCGCGCGCATCCTGAATGTTTACAAACCGATAATTGGTCTATTGCTTTCTTCCCTCTGCTGTTCTTTTGAACTTTCTATCCATCAAAGAATCCTGAAGAATAGCACCAAGTCAGTATATTTGAATGATTTCTTCAGGATCACTAAAGACTGGAGTAATGGCTGCTGAAAGGTCAGTTTTTGCCATCACAATATCTAATATCCAGCTTCGTACAGGCACCACTTTTGTAGAATAGATAAGACTTTTTCAGATTGATGAGCCTCTTAGTAAATCTTCAATTTAACGGTTGTCACTTGTCAGAATGGTTATGATCTCACTTTGAACCGTGCGCTGAGTGGATCCAGCTGTTGAGGTGTTTTGCACAGTGATTTTCAGCACACACAGACGCACAATTACACTCTGACACAGTTGTAGACAAAGGGCCAGATGGGTTACATCACTGGAATGTTCTTGTATATCCTGTGCTGCTGGGCCAGTGCTGTCCTCTTACATAAGAGCTCAGAGCCGGAGTGGCGCTGTGCTCGGCTGTCTGTCATGTGTAAATGTGAACTCATCTTTCTGACAAATACACACAGGCACATCTGCAAGAGGTACACGCTCTCAAATGGATTGTCTCATTTTATGTGGGTTTTATAATCCCCATATAAAGCTTGACCTACTTCATGAAACTGCTCATCACTTTATGGCTGATGTGCAGCATTTTATTTTTTTCGTAAGCTCTACGAAATAGTCGTGAGGACTATGGGTAGGGTTTTGTCTTGAATTTTAAACTCTAACTAGGATTGTCTCAGGCAAATTCCCAGCCTTTTGATAAAGGGGGTTATGTCATCGTCAGACTGATTTGAAAAGAGCCGCCTGTCTGATGTTTAGCAGATTTGTGATGCACAATTTCACAGGATGTTTGTAGATATTTACTCTTCCCAGATGGAAAGTTAAATGGCATGATTGTAAACTCTATTCGAGTTATTGTGAAGTCAGGTGGACTGTAATCTGTGGAGGTAATGCTGAGCACAAAAACAATGTTGACTAACCCAGCTTGGGTCCACCTCTCATGCCAGAAATCTGATCAAACAAACCGAAAGCTGAAACTAGCTAAGTAAATATTACAAAAGAAGTGTATAATTCACACGAAAGGATTAGTTCACTTCCAGAATAAAAGTTTCCTGATAATTTTCTCACCCCCATGTCATCCAAGATGTTCATGTCTTTCTGTCTTCAGTCACAAAGGAATTAAGGTTTTTGAGGAAAACATTCCAGGATTTTGAAAACATACCAGGAAGTCATTCAAAGCATTCTACACGTCCTACTAATTTTTGACAGCTGTAACCCTCCAAATTTAGTTTTAATCTTATTTTGTGCTACAGTGGTTACTGCTCTCTAATTTTGATCACTGTGTTTTCCACAAAATAAATGTTTTTGTTGAGATGCCTTGGATATTTTGTCAAACATGTTAGTAGAACAGTGGTATGTATACATATATCTAATATTCCTTCAAATTTTGAGTGATGAAGATTAACAATATTTAAAAGAAATCAAGTAATTATAGATTGCTCTCTAAATTTGATCACCGATATATATATATATATATATATATACAGTTTCTTCACACAGGGCCATGTAGTTTTGGATTTTGTTTTCCCTTAATAATAAAAACCTTCATTTAAAAACTGCATGTTGTGTTTACTTGTGTTATCTTTGGCTAATATTTAAATTTGTTTGATGATCTGAAACATTAAAGTGTGACAAACATGCAAAAAAAATAAGAAATCAGGAAGGGGGCCAACACTTTTTCACACCACTGTATATATATATATATATACACACACACACACACACACACACACATATATATGTCTGTGTGTGTGTGTGTATTTCTTTTAATGTTGAAGTCTTTCTAATTTATTTTTATTTTAATGTAGATTTTTCTGACAAAATACACACAATCATTCTTTCTGTACTTTTCTCTAAGTGACAACTTGTTTGTGATATGGAAGAATGTACAGTTGTGCACGTAAGTTTACATACCCCTTGCAGAATATGCAAAGTGTTCATAATTTTAACAAAATAAGAGGGATCATGAAAATTGCATGTTATTTTTTATTTAGTACTGTCTTGAATAAGCTATTTCACATAACGGATGTATATATATACTATATATATAAGACAAAATAACTGAATTTGTAAAAATGACCCTGTTCAAAAGTTTACCTACCCTTAAATCTTAATACTGTGTGTCATTTCCTGGATGAGCCACGTTTTGTGATAGTTGTTCATGAGTCCCTTTTTTGTCCTGAACAGTTCAACAGCCCGTTGTTCTTCTGAAAAATCCTCCAGCTCCTGCACATTCTTTGGTTTTCCAGCATCTTCTGCATATCTGAACCCTTTCCAGCAGTGACTGTATGATTTTGAGATCCATCTTTTCACTCTGAGGACAATTGAGGGACTTATTTGTAATAACAATTACAAAAGGAGAAAACATTTACTGATGCTCAAGAAGGCAACAAGATGCATTAAGAGCCGGGGGGTGTAAACTTGTTGAATTCCATGATAAGGGTAAATTGCCCTTATTTTGTATTTTGGGTAACATGTATGTATTTATGTAGCTTCTGAAGTGCAGTACTAAATGAAATGCAATTTTCATGATCCCTCTTATTTTGTGAAAATTATTAACATTTTGCATATTCTTCAAGGGGTATGTAAACTTATGAGCACAACTGTATGTCTCCAGGTTGTATGGCAGTGGGCTGTAAATCTGGTGGTGTGGTGGTGTGGTAAATCTGGTGGTGTGCCACAGCCATATCACCCTGCAGCCCAAGACTGGTTGCCCACTGAAGCTAAGCAGGGCTGAGCCTGGTCAGTACCTGGATGGGAGACCTCTTGGGAAAACTAGGTTGCTGCTGGAAGAGGTGTTAGTGAGGCCAGCAGGGGGTGCTCACCCTGTGGTCTGTGTGGGTCCTAACGCCCCAGTGTAGTGACGGGTACACTATACTGTCAAAAAGCACCGTCTTTCGGATGAGACGTTAAACCGAGGTCCTGACTCTCTGTGGTCATTAAAAATCCCATGGCACTTCTTGTAAAAGAGTAGGGGTGTAACCCCGGTGTCCTGGCCAAATTGCCCCCCTGGCCCTTGTCAATCATGGCCTCCTAATAATCCCCATCCACTTGATTGGCTCTATGACTTTCTCTCCTCTCCACCTGTAGCTGGTGTGTGGTGAGCGCACTGGCGCTGCTGTCCTGTGGCTGCCGTCGCATCATCCAAGTGGATGCTGCACACTGGTGGTGGTTGAGCAAGAGACCCCCCCACATGATTGTAAAGCGCTTTGGGTGTACAACCATACACAGTAAAGCGCTATATAAATGCATCATTCATTCATTCATTCTGAAAAATTACATGCATCTAAATCTGTTTTCATCTTCATCTCAATCTCGATCTTCATGTTAGCATATGAGTTAACATTAGTATCTTTGCCTTGTTCTACAGTATATGCCATCCGAGAGGCTGCCACCTGCAACCTCATGAAGCTGGTGGAGAAGTTTGGAGCAGAATGGGCCCAGAACACCATTGTGCCCAAAGTCCTTGGCATGGCCAATGATTCCAACTACCTGCACAGGATGACCACTCTCTTCTGCATCAATGTAAGTCTGGATACCCTGACTGGTGAAAACAAAAAAAAAACTAAATGTTCTTTCAGTTGGAAGTCATTACATCAGTATCTGGTGTTGCAAAATGGGATTAACTGAAAGCCTGTTTTGGGTGGGTGGGTCAGGCTCTGTCTGAAGTATGTGGACAGGAAATCACCACCAAGCACATGTTGCCTGTAGTTCTCAAGATGTCCACTGATCAGGTGGCCAATGTGCGCTTCAATGTGGCTAGGTGCTTACAGAAGATCGGACCAGTTTTGGACAGCAGGTATTTTTAAATAATAGCTGCCCTACACCCTATTGTTCTTGATGGTATAAGCAAACAAACCAGCAATACTAACTGATATATTCAACAGTGCTTTGCAGGCCGAGGTTAAACCAGTCCTGGAGAAACTAGCTACAGACCAAGATATGGATGTGAAGTACTTTGCTCTAGATGCTATTAGTGGTATGTATCCCTTTATCTCTTTAACCTTCCAACATATATCTTCTCAGAAACATTTTCATTCTCCTCTATACTGTTTTTTTTTTTTTTTCGCTCTCTCCATAGTTCTTGCCTTGGCTTGACTGACCTCCTCACCACATCCAGTGAAAAACTGACAACACAAGACCTGTTGCATTCTATTTATTGTTCCTTTTGAATGATTAGGTATCGTCATTGTGTTCTTGTTTACTCTAAAATATATTGAATGATCAAAGGATGAACTTTCTATCAAGTTTTACCTCAAACACTGTCAGTGCAGCTAAGCTCTGCATGCTTGTACAACTTACGCATAGCTCTTTGCAAACATCACGCCATGAGCCATTCCAGTGTGATCGTATCGTAATCGGTACATGCCTGCTTCACCGTGCCATTTGCATTTCCAAGACTGGAGCTCATCCTGCCAGTAGCAGATGGTGCGAAATGCCTGTTTATTTGCTTTAGTAGATTTGCTAGCGCACAGCACATTGTTTACATGTGCTCCCTCTGTAGAGGGAATAAAAATCTCATGTGCTCACATGGTTTAACCGCAGAGTCCTCCGTGTTCACAGGGCAGATAGTGTTCTGAGCGCATGATTAGATTGCGGTCTCTCTAGAAATTTGCTTTACGCAATGAAGTCACACCTTTATCATGAGCTTTTTCATCTAGGGACCATATAATTTTATCAGTTGTGCTGTAACACGGGATACACACAGCATCAATGCATGCAGTTTTACCTGCATTTTTGCGTTCCTGGTGGTCTTGAATAGCCCCCTTTATAAACTTGTAGATTTTAACTTTTGTGCCAATGAAATGTCTAGTTATAATACAGTTTATTATTTTGTAAGTTTTTCAATATACATTTTTTTTCTCTTTAAGTGGAGGGCATGTTAAGTGTTCATAAGTGGTCATGTCATGAAATCATTGGGCTGGTATGGAGGAATGGTGTCTTCTGTCTTGTGTGGGACTTAAATCAGCAATATTCATTGTTACAAACAACTTGCACCTACTGCATTCTGAGGAAACCCTTTGTTTATGGTCAATATCATGAGAACTTGTAGTTTTGTTTTTGTTTTTTAACTCATTTGGGAAATTGGTGTACTTTTGGGAGCAAATAAAGTCATTTGAACTATGTATCTTGCAGTTGTTTTTTGACGTACTTTCACAGACTAATCATTGCATAATTCTAATTGGAACAGGGTGTGCGTCACACCTGTTAGATATCGTCTCTAAGAGTTTGTCATCCTATATGAATTTTAAAGATTAATGTGGAATCAGGTTTTTGGTCTCCTGATGAACCGTTTTCTACAGTTACCTGGCTAGTGATCTTATCGACAGTGTTGGATTGCATGTTTTCGTCACCGAATTTGGCAGGAATTGGTGGTACTGCGCTCTGGCACTTCTACTGAGTATCAGATGTCTTATTTAAGCAGAATTATTTCTAATTATTTCTGTAAAAACTCTTAGAATGGATTTATGACTAGACTTATTTGGAACAAATTTGAACAGCTCACATACAGTGGGTACGGAAAGTATTCAGACCCCCTTCAATTTTTCTTTTTTAATAAATCTGCAAAAATGTCAACAATTCTGTGTTTTTCTGTCAATATGGGGTGCTGTGTGTACATTAATGAGGAAAAAAAATTAACTTAAATGATTTTAGCAAATGGCTGCAATATAACAAAGAGTGAAAAATTGAAGGGGGTCTGAATACTTTCCGTACCCACTGTAGTTAAGTTATTAGCGAGGGTAGCAAACTCTCCTGTATCATTTGAATTTGGACCCTTATAGTTCGGAGGCATTTAGTCATAGATCAGGCTGACTTTAGATCAATGGTTTGCATGGGTATTTAATACCGTCTCATTACCTGAACCTAAATGTGGAGACAATGGACCATTAGTGAGCTGTCTAAACCTCAAATTAATATCTTTAGTAATTACTCTTATAAATGGCCACGCAGTATATGATAGCATGTAGAGTACTAGAGAACAAAATGTGATGTGGACCTGTCTTGAAGGAAGTGGATATGTTCAAGTCAACTTTTTAAGCTGTGCTCTCATCAGTGTTAAGTCTGTGTACTTCCTGTGTAGCTGAGATGGGTCATTGTGGCCAATTGTTTTCAGATGTTCCTGCTTGTTTAAGCAGGATTATGCAACGGCAGCTGTGCTGAAGATGGCTAATAATTACTTTAAACATTATGCTGAAATTCAAAGACTAATGGCACTGAGATGTGGTCATCTACTCCCAAAATGTAACTTCTTGTGTGTTTAGTTTCTAATGTTATTACATCATTCAAATGGTTATTTAATGGAAACACAAATCTACTATTTCTTCACTCTTACACAAGGTGTTCCCCAAGGTTAAGTACTTGGCACATTTTTCTTTTCTTCACTTTCGTTTCTCTGAGCTGATATCATCAATCAACTTTCACTACCAAGCTGATGACATTCAGATTTCAGCACCGGCTCTGAAACACCACTTCTCTCAGTTTCCTTGCTGCATCTCTCTGTGGCATCAATTACTGGATGAGCTGTAACTTCCTGAAACTCGACTCAAAATCTTGTGATGTTAATTAGACAAAAACAAAGCTTGATTTGTGAGTCAACATTAAAGCTCTGTACAAACTGTAATCTAGGTGTCATTTGACTCATCCCTCTTTTTAATATGGCACTTGTTTTTAAGAATTTGTTATTTTAATATACATACAATTGTCCCAAACTTACCATGACAGAGGCCGGATTGAACATGCCTAAACAAGCTAATCAAGGCCTTCAAGATTACTAGAACATTACAGGCATCCTGCATCAATAATGCATTATTAGTCTTTTAACACATTGCTTGTTTAGGGTAAATAAACAATATACAAAGTGTATCTCTGTTTGGAGTTTTGACGGACGATGGATTAAATTATATTCAATTATATTAAATGTTAAATTTGACTTCAATCAGAAGACAGCAAACATTGCATCCAACTCACAAAGGCCAACATTCATTGTCATGGGGACAACTAACATTAGTTGCCCTGAGTTGAGATTGAAAGCTACAACAAGTTTAAGGTTTTCTCTTACACCTATTGTTAATCTGACTTGACAAGTGCAGCTGTCTCTCTGGGAGACCTTCTATTTTGTTCCCCTGGCTCGGACCATACCTCCACCATTGTTAATTCTAATACTATATATTTAATGATATCTGAATATTTTGAGAATATTCAAAGATTCTAATTGTTGCATACTATAGCGCTATAGCAATTCCATTTCTTTAGATTGCACCCTTGATATTTCATGCTTGTCATATGATGTGATTGTCTTTAATGAGGCTAATCAACAGCACTGAAGAATTCCAGTCCAGTCCTTTGTGATGTTGTGTCTCTTATGGATGAAATTGAATTGTATAAACTGTTTATAGACTAAGGAAAATTCTTCTCTTATTCATTCTTCCTTATTAACTTTAATATTTTGTTAAAAAGGCAAATGATTGTGGAGTGGCCATGCCTTCTGAATTCATAGTGTTGTAACATACATACATGGTGTCAATATTTTAACAAGTGTTAAACAATTAACTGAGACAGATATTAGTTATTACTAAATGATCTATCATATTTGTCCAAATGTGAGGAAAAACGGCTGTAGGCTGATACCAAATTCAAAATTCCAGCCGAATGAGAGACGCACCAGTTGGAAACCTTGATTCCAAGAAAATGAGGATTTGTTATCACTGATGGTGTGAATGGATTACAAAAAATATATGTAACATGGTTACTGTCAGAAACTATTCTTACTCAATAAGGGCAGGTTGTTTTTATGTTACATCATTCATTGCAATGTAATCATGGGGGGTATATAGTATTATATATATAGAGAGAGAGAGAGAGGGAGAGTTTTAAAATCCCATTATTAATCCCATTCAAATGAACGTGTCCACATTAGCACACTACACTGTGTGCCTGAGGCTTATATAGAGGTCAGCCATCACTGACTTCATTGAATCAGTTGTTTCTGTCTAGTTTAGCAGGCCAAAATAATCTGCCAATCATGATGCTCCTCTGAGGATAATATGTCTGATAACCACCTAATTATGCTGTAATAATAGGATTCTGCAGTAATGGGAATATTATTGCATTAACCACATTTGTCTCAGGTGTATCTCCTCAACATTTTTCAAGAGTAACACCATTCCACTGTCAACATGGCTGCCATTGACTTGTGCTTATGCTTTAAGCAAGTAGAGCAGGAACCAAAAATAGATTTTGTACCGTAGTTTTACACTTTCTTTTGTTCCAGGTAATAATTAAATGAAACAAATTAAATTCAACAGAACTGCACTGAGCAGACAGTATGTGTGAAATGGACATTTTTCAAACTGTTGGAAAAGCCTTTTACCCACAATACGATCGGATTTGACTTGGGTAAGAGGAATATTTAGTGGTGGTTGATTTCGAGAACAGTGGAAAAAACAACAGTTTCTCCGCTTGTGTAATTTGTGAGCATTCTTGTGTGGTGAGCTGTCTGGAAATCGGGCTCTTGCCTCATATGTGATCAGAATGAGAGTGAGAAAGAGGGCGAGAACGTACATGGATGTGTGAATGAGAACAAGTGAGCTCAGGGTCATGTGAAAATCACAGCAGAAGAGGAAGCTTCCTTTGAGAGTGAACTCTAAATGCACTGCTGAACAAATTAATTGAAACGTTCTAATAGGGAATCATTAGTTTGTTAAGCTGAAATGCACATAATTAAACCCACAAACCCCCTTACACACCAAAACTATTGTTTAATTGACTGATGTAGCGGGAAATACTTTCTATGATTTCTATGAGGGTTTGTAAGGGGCTTTTTTTTGTGCATTACACTGCTTTTCAATTGTTTTTCTATCTAAACATGCTGGACGGTTAGTGTGCGCACATAATGCAAGTGTACAGGACCGCTTCAGAAACCACACAAAGTGAACATGACGGTAAAGTTTAAAATATTAGTATTTGTATGTTTTCTTACGTCTATCATTTAACTCAAGAAGACATTGATTCATCAATAGGTGTTGTTTGGGTTACCGTCGTCTTCACCGTGTAATTGTGTAGTTTTTCAAGCATTATCTTTGGATGTCCTGTATTTATTTTATTTATTCATGTATTTATTTATTTGGAGTACTTGTACTTTTTTAAAGGGGTCATAGGATGGCCATTTTCCACTAGTTGATATGATTCTTTAGGGTCTTAATGAAAATTCTGTAACAGTTAAAATTTCTCAATGGTAGTATAAAACAGCACCGTTTTTACCCTGTCAAAAACAGCTCTTTTCAGAGCAAGCTGTTTTCTTGCATGCTGCTTTAAATGCAAATGAGCTCTGCTCGCCCCGCCCCTCTCTTCCAAGCCGCTCTCTGCATTCATCGTGAAACTTGCTAACTAGCAGGTTATTAGGAAAGGCGATTTGTAAAGATTCATTAAAAAACCGTACACTCACTTCTTCTGGACGTGAAGCTGGATCACGAATGATTCGCGCAAAGATAGATGCATTTAGGTAGATCGGGGGGTGCATTCCCTTCAAAAACAAATGTAATCCACTGCGTCTTCAGCGGCTTAGATGTCGGGAGTAAATGACGACTGCTGTGTTCATTATTACATCCAACAACAGAACACCTCAATCACTTAGGAGTCATTCTAGTCTACATTTGCTCCAGCGGTGAAACAATGGCGGACTGATGACAGCTCACTCAGGGCGGGTCTAAGGTAAGACGCCAGTCCAGTCTGTGCTGAAATGCTACTGTCAATCAAACTATCGTGGGAGGGGCCTGTTTTTGTGACGTCACACAGACAGGCATCTGAGAGCGGCTCGATTTGAGAAAGGTGAAATGATTTAACCAGAAGATAAAAATAAAAAAAACACTGGGCGGATTATACCTATAATTTATCATTATAGGGTGGTTGTGTACACACACTGCCAACACACATTTCAGTTCAAACAGCTTGTAAAAGTGCATGTGGCATCCGATGACCCCTTTAATACTCAAGTACAATTTAAAATTGTACTTTTTTACTTTTACTCAATTATGCTTTTGGCCAGATACTTGTACTTTTAACTGAGTAAAATTTTCACTGAGTATCTGTACTTTCACTTGAGTATAATTTTTGAATACTTTTTACACCCCTGCCCAAAGTCAAGCAAAATTGATGGGAGGAGATCCGGTGGAAGACAATGACTGGATCTAAAACCTTCAGATAACAGACAGCAAATATCTGCAACTTTGTAAGTTACCGAATACACACATAAAAAACAGAAACACTAGACGTTTGTGTAGCACAAAGCGACCCTCTCGCACTGTACAAGAAGTGACAAGACAACTAGTCTACCAATCCGGTTAGGATCACACTGCAGGACTTTGATGAAAATGTGGTTGCGAGTTTTAAAAATGTTGTGGTTGTCACTCCGGTAAATAACCAAAGTCTTTGTGAACTTAACAGTGTTCTACTGCTGTGTAAGTGACCATAGAAAACAATGGAAAAGCAGTGCAGTTAAGTGAATTTGAGTTATGTTGAAAATCCCACCAGAGAAAATAAACACACAAAACGTTTTGTTCAATAAATCTTTTTGTAAATCTTAACAGCACATTAGCTTATGTGTGGTCAACAACCATGAAGGTAAATGCAGAATTGTAGGATGTCTAAGGAATGGTGTTCACCAGCAGGTGTGATTATGATATGGCAACACATTCACTAATCTGTTCATTCTGAACTATTCATAAGAAATATTGCTATTAATACTTTTCACCGGCATATACTGATTGACAACAAAACAAAACAAAACAGCACTGTTACGACGCTGACCAAGAAGCTCCAAACTCCACACGGTGGGGTTATACAGGAACACTTCTGAGGGGACTTTGGTTTTGTACCTTTGTAAAACCTGGGTCTACATATGTCCTGTAACAAATACCAACAGAATCAAACTGAAAAACAAGGTTATTAAAGAACTATTCACCCAAAAATAAAATTCTGACATCATTTACTCACTCTCATGTCATTCTTAACCCGTCTGGGCCATTTTCATGATACTCTCATAGTTCTTTTGCATTCTTTTTGATGCTTGAATGTGTTTCACAGACGAAAGTCAGCCATACAAGTTTGGCTCGACATGAGGGAGAGTAAATGAAGACCGAATGTTAGGTGAACTATCCTTTTAAGATCTTAACTTAAAAGAAAGAAGAAAAAGGCACACAGAACACTATCACATTAAATACAAAATTTGTTGCATTTTGAAAGCACTTTCAAAGTTTCTAACCTCTACGTTACATAAAACAATCGGCCAGTCGCGCTCTCTCTGCATCCTTCTTTGAGAGAGCGCTGGCTCGCGGGGAGTACGTTATTGGAAAGAGATGAATTTGATGTCTCTTGTTTGACGAAACTAGCAGAGCAGGTTCACCTCACCCATCTGCCGTCTCGGCTACATTTCCTTTAGCTTCCTTGACAAAGTGCTCCAGTATATTATCTGCCTTAATACGTGTTCTGTTACAAAGCCCTGAACCTTGCGATCAGTTTGCGTGATGATCGTTCTCTGTAGAGTATCTGATATCTGGGTTTAGTCACAGACTTGTCATTTCAAGTAGAACAGATTTACTAAGTGCTGCTAACAAAAACTATTTCCGTTTTGTCTGTCGTAAATGCAATGAATTGGCCAAACTATCCAGTGTCTTGTGACTTGACTTGAATGCTGATGTATTCTTTAGTGTAAATATCAGCAATATAATAATAACTGAATTCTCTAAATCATTTAAACGCATACCAACATCGCCCATGGAGGTGATGATGTCACCTGACTTATAAACCGCTCCTTATTAATCATCACCATGTAAATAGAGTCATGACTCATCTTTCATGGTGTGCCAATTTTGAGGAACTGCGATATTAGCAGACAAAATAACACTGTTGAGGTTCAAGGAGAACAGATTGTTATTTTTAGGGCCTTTAGGATGAGTGTGAGGAGGGAATCCAGTGAAAAAAAGATCAAAAATCACAGCTTTGTCCACAGATATCGGTGGTTTTGGCCGTTTAAAAGTTGAGAAACATCTGTTGATAGCAGTTTTGGGTGGTGCAGTTCTGACTTATGGCTTCATTTTTTTCAGTTCCAGATGAATCAGTATATTGCTTCAATATTGCCATGTGTTTTTAACTAACATTGCACTTACTGAGTGCTCATGACTAGTCTTCCATAATCAAAGTCAGACACTTTGAGTGATTTTGTTCAGTACAAAACGTGTCAATATTTAATTGTGCTGTCGAACAGGCTCCGTATTGCAGATCTAGGCTGTCTTTGTGCTACATACAGCGCGTAGCGAGCAGCTCCAATCCTGCGGTCGCTTTGGAGGCGAGAGGAGGTGAGCCCCCATTGCGGCTGGCCTGAACGCCACGCCATCCGGCACTCTATTGTGAGAGAGCAGCAGGTGGGACCACTGGAGAACGAGGAGGGAGGTAGGGAGGAGTTTCATGAAGTATAAAGATTACAGCTCACATTTGCCGCAACCTAAACGTCAAACGTACAAAACTCGATCCGTCCCTGTGACGTCATCTCATCCGTCAATTCATCCGTAGTGAGTCAGAAATCAAGGTAATACTGGTTATTCGAGT
>NW_015549566.1:624227-640036 GCF_001515605.1 Sinocyclocheilus anshuiensis | reverse complement strand
GGGGGGGGGGGAGAATGCAAATGAGGAATGTTGCAAGTCAGATTCGATCCCATTCACTAACCGCTAGAGTATTAAATAATAAATTGTGGTGTCTAAGGTATTCTTGTTGGTTGGTAGGATCTTGCTATGTCATGTCTGTCTTAAACTATTATTAATAACCAACTCCTATAGACCATGAGGCTTTGGAAATGTGCTTTATAAGTGTACACACATCTCAGATGAGCTAAAATTGGCAGAAATAAAGGTGCGTCACCTGTATTCTGTGAGAGAGGTACTGCGGCTCCAGACTCTGTCTCCTTGATAACAGTGCGGGGTGTGTTCCACCTGAGCACAGAGCCATGTCGTGCTGGTGACCTCTTTCCTCCTGCACAAACCATACAAACACACAGAAAACATGTCAGCGCCTCGCTAGGCAGCCACATTGACGGCTGTGCACTCAAATGCATGAATTCATTACTTGGTTATGAAAAGGCCGAATAGCTGTCCGCTGACCCAGAGGGATTCTGGGAAAAACATGCCAGTCTGCTCCAGTAGCTAATCCTCACAATGCCACATGCCTCTAATGGAAGATCATTTTCACTGCTATATTAGCCCAGTAAAATGAACTCGATTTAGAGCTGATTTTTTTCTTGGACTTCATCTAGACAGTGGCGCCTGCCCTGCACGGTATCCCTATGTGTTATTCCCATAAGTATTTATTCACTGATTCATACTAAATCTCTGTCTTTGGTGAGCCTGCATTGGAGCATTGGGCACCAGTCACCAGCCTGTTACTCAACAATGGCCGCATTCAGGGGGCTTACCGGATGGACAGTAAACAACTGACAATTGGCTGCTTCTTCTCCTGTAATTACATAAGCAGGGCTGTCTGTGTGTCAGTAGGGAGGTTAGAAGGGTAGAAGTAAGGGCATTCTGACACTTTTCAACCAAAGTAACGCACAGCGCTTGGATCACTTCAACCTTGCAATGATGCAACCATTGCATCAACATTCCAGTACATAAAATTCAATTAATTGGAGTCATGGGAAAGGGCCTTAATTCCTTATTCATCACAATTATTTTATTCTATTCCTAATTCATAATATAAAAATAAATAAAAAATAATTATATATATATATATATATATTTATTTATATTGTTTGTTTATGAATTAGGACTGTCAATAGAATAAAATAATTGTGATGATTTTTTATTTAAGTTTATTTTAATTATTTTACTTAACAGACATGTCACATGATCCTTCAGAAATCATTCTAATATGCTGATTTGATGCTCAAGAAAACAGTTGTGCTGTTTGATGTTTTTGTCTTGTATAAAGAGAGAGAGAGCGATAAATATATAGAAAATATAGAAAGTTTATCTTTTTTCTACACACTATTATAGAAATATGAAATGTATACATCTTTAAAATAAATACAGACTTGTCTATTATTTCTCATGTTTTAAAACTAGGACTTAATTTTTTCAGAATTTTTTACCAGTTTTGAAAGCAGAATGAAACCGTAATATAATCAAATTTGGTAACTGTGTAAAAAAAACACATAATAATATAATTAGTTACTATGTTAACCTCTTTTTAGCCTTCTTTTTTTTCTTCAGGCGGCCCCCAGTTTGAAACCTCTGCATTAGTCATTCCTGATTGTAAGGGATACTACAAAACCGATCTCAGGTTAGCTTCCCTGGTGGACTGACCTGTAGTGCAGGATCCAATAAGTCATGTGGATGGGCCTGAGCGCTCAGCAGCCCCAGGGAAAGGGTTTCTCCAGAGCCCATCTGCTGATACACCTTATTTAGCTCCAGGATACCTTTGGTCCGTGCCAGATTCTGTAGGTGCTGTCTAAAGGCCACCAAGCCTACATGAAGAGAGGAATAAGATTATGAATAATAGCACTGTTATTTCCGAATGACTTACAGATCATCAGATGATGTTCCACCCCCAGTGTCCACATCCATGTGTGGTGATGAATTTTCACATGGGAGTGTCAGAACAGAGGAAGTGACTCTCAAATCCCTCAGGCCCACGCCACCTCTGACTGCTCTGGTGCGGTTCTACCATGTGACCTCACTTAACGTGGCTAATCAATTCTGATTCACTCAAAACACAAAACAAGCGAAAAACAGGTAGAGATAGTTTGTGAAAATAACAGTAAGTGTGAGAGAAAGAGAAATCGAATCCAAGACACATACCACAGTAGGATCCAATCGTCCTGAGACCACTAGTAAACATGGAAACTTGTGCATATTTTTAAATTATTTAATATTTTTACTAATTTTTTATTTTATTTGTTTATATTTAATATAAATTATATTATCAGTATAACAACCGTGTATTACTGTAATATTTATGCATAAACAGTGTTTTTCAGGATTTTTTAATGAATAGAAAGTTCAAAAGAACAGCATTTATCTGAAATAGCTTTTGTAAATGTCATTTTGATCAATTGAATGCATCTCTGCAATATAAAAGTATTAATTTCTTTTAAAAAATCTTGTCTAAAAAAATCTAAACTTTTGAAATGATTGTGTATATAGTCTCTCTGTAATCACAGGATGCTGCTCACCTTGTGTGAGTGAGGTGTCTGATGCTCTGCGGCCCTCGCGGAAGCTGATGGGAGAGCGGTTGTGGGTCTCTCTCCTCTGGGCGCTCAGCGCTTGCATGGTGGGGTTAGCGGGCCGAGCGCTGATGAAGGGCGGAGTCATGCGGGTGATGGGTGTGTTGGCCAGGACCACCTCGTTAAGAGAGGGTGCATCCTCCAGCAGACTGAGGTCACTGTGCATGGAGCCCATATCATACTCGGAGTCCACGCTACCCAGAGAGGGGTTATGACTCACGCTGAACAGTTTACCTGCGTAAACAGAGAGGTGACAATAATTTATCATCTTAACACCTATGAAACAGATGATTGTGATTTCATCGTCATTTTTATCCAAACTGATACTATTGGTACAGGGATAATGAAGTTAGGTTTGGTTTGAACCTATAACCTTGCGGGTTACCCTTAAGCCACACCCACCTCCACTGGTCATGATTCCTGGCTGATTGGTGACCTCAGACAGCGTGTGTCTGCGCTGACCAAAGCGGGCCGTCTGATAGGCATTGAAGACATGGGTATGATCATCCTCGGTGTCCAGCTCCTCCGTCTCGATGCCCTCGTCTATAGATGTCTCCATCATGTTGCTGGGGGACGAGGCACTGGATTTGCGAACAGCCACAGGGGGCAGGGGGTCCAGCATGCAGCCGTTGACCTGCAAAACAATGTAAAGATCTCTAAATATAATGTTTTTTGTAGCGAAAAGTATTTGGAAAGCTTTTCTAGAGGACCTGAAATCACAAGTGGGAGATATTAATTAAAAGTCGCAAATCTGAGATTTAGTCACAATGCAAGATAATAAATCATATTTTAAGTTCCATAGTTACTGTACAACTGTGCAAAATAGTTGCATTTATGAGAAATAGTTGCAACTGTGAGATAGAAAGTTGCAATTATGATGCAAGTCATGATCTCAAAATGTCACATTTTGAGATAAAAAGTCTATAAATGTATAATTTAGAGATAAAAGGTTGCAATTACAAAAAATATATTTGCAATTACCAGAAACAAAGTCACAAATGTTAGATATATTCACACTGCAAGATACAGCATTGTCATATTGTGAGTTATATAGCCACAATTGTGATACTGTATATAAAGTCGCAATTATGATAAAGTCATGTGACAATATAGTCACATTGTGAGAAACAAAGTAAAAATGGCAACTATAAAGTTGTATTTTCTAGAATTATAGTTACTATTATGAGAAATAAAGTAAAAAATGTGAGATATAGTCACATTGCTAGATATTAAGTTTTGTCGTATATACTCATAACTATGACAAATATAGTTGTGTTTTTGTGAACTCAAGTTGCAAAGGCAATTACGATAAAGCCATAATTTTATAATATAAATCATATTGTGAGATAAAAAGCATGGTTGTAAATTAGAGAGTCATATTTTAGAGATATTAAGTTGCAATTACAAGAAATTAAGAACTGTGAAGTCGCAATTTGGATAATTCAAGACACATTCACGAAAAATAAAGCCACAACCCTGAAACATTGAGTCATATTTTGATATAATTAATTTCTTTATTACTCTGAAGTGGAAATGTAGTATATATGCAATTTATGCATTTCCTATAAAAGATTTTGGAGATGACAGCTTTTTTGGTTGTTTCTTTTTCTTTGGATGAACTCTCACTTACACCAGTGTTGTAGATAAGACATTTGCCTTCAAGCATTGTATTTCCCAAGAACAAGTTCTAATCTCCCATCAGCCCTCATAAGTCATTCACAGTCCTGAGGCAAATTTCCACTCAGTCAGCACCAAACACACAAACTTTAACGTGCTTTGTGATGACAGGCTGAACATCATGAACACATTCCTTAATGATTTGGGGACGTAGTGAGAATAAACAAAAGCACTGCAGTCTCTCCCTTTTTGCCTCTTTTTATTGCTCCCTCTCATTCACTCTTGCTTTTCTCTCAAACTAATGAGTGAGCTGGCGAGGAGGGGGTGGAATTCTGGAATGCAGGGACAGGAAGTGTGTTTTGGCTGAGAGGGCTGTCAGAGCCTCATGCAGACGGAGTACACTGAGACATGCCATCAAACACACACACTCAACCAACATGGATCATCTGGATGAGTTGAGTTTCCTGCAGCATGCTGGGCCAGGAATGCTCTTATCCCAGCACACGGTTAAAGAACGGCCACAGATTCTCTATTTTTCTTCTATCTCTCTCTGTCTCTCTCTTTTTTTTTACATTTCAGCCCATCATTTTGCCCGGCCCCTTCACACACAAACAGTGTGATTATACAGACTCTGAACAAATTATGTAATCCCTGCCGTCCCCTCCCTAACAGGGGTTGTGTCGTACTCTGTGAGATCAAGCTTCATATTTTAAACATCTCATGTTGGAGAGTGTCACAATTCCTCCTCTGATCTTAAAGGGGAAGTGTGTCATTTTTCAGTGCAAAAATGTCTCATCTTAATATGCAGAGACAACTATAAATAAGACGTTTGCAGCCATTTATTTCCCCCAAAATGTAAACACCATCTCTATGGTGCTTTCAAAATATTGCTCAGTTAGTTTGAACAAACAGAGCAAACTAGCCTGACAACAGCAACACTGCCTCAACCAATGGTGTGAGTTTGGGGCAGGGCTATCGGTTTGTTCAGCCAATAGCACATGGGGGCTTGTTTGGGGAAACCTGTGTGAAAACAGACTATTTTGTGCACTTTTTTTGTAATCTTTTAAAAAGATATAACTTGCTCCACCGCTGAAACAACTTTTTTTTTTTTTTTGCTAATGTCACCAAGTCCACACTCCAATCATATATAGCCCTTTTTTATGACCTGATCAATTCGTGATTAAAAAAATTATGAAAAAAAAACAGGGTTATTAGTTATTTAAAACTGAAACCATTAAAAAAAAATGTTATTTGAAACAAAATAAATGTAAACTGAAATAAAATATAAGAAAATGTAACCTTGCCAAAACAACATTTTTCATTTTCAATTAAACTTGAAGTACTAAAATAACTAAACTAAATTAACTGAAACTGATGAATAAAAATTAATTAAAACTATATACATAGTTTAAAAAAAAGAGAAAAATGACTAAAATGACAAAAAAACACTAAATTACTAAACCTTTAACTAAAATTAAAGTGAAAACAGAAAATATAAAAATAAAATCTAATTCTAAATATGAACAAAAACTATAATAACATCAATGATACTAAAATAACACTGGAAAGGACTTGATTTTTTGCATTAAATATCCTACTCAAATATCGTAAATGCCATTTAAATAAATACCAACCAAATAACTTCCTACTGAGTCAATTATTTCCTCTCCTAAACTATGTATTCAAGAAACAATGTACACATTTCCTCTTGCAACAAAACTCTAACATCCATATATGTATACAGGTGACATTTACAGATAAAAGTTTTATAATAAGAGGAATTTTGTACATTGTTTATTGAACACATTGTTCAAAAGAGGAACTGGCTGATGCAATGTTCAGTATGAAAGCCATGAATGCTCAATAACTCCACATTTCCGAAGAGGGTAAAATACCGGCGCACACAAAGCCAGACAGTCTGTGGTGTGCGCGTATGTGAGAGTGAATGAGAGAGAGAAGAAAGAGTGGAACGACTAAGCTGGAGCGAATGGACAGCTGTCACATCCAATGTGTGTCACTGCCAGAGACGGCTGCAGACTGACCTGCTTATGTAAGCCAAACAGATGTGGACGGCCTCAAGGGGAAACACACTCACAGTGTATGTCTCACCTCACCATCAGAGATGCATAGAGACAAAATGACTGAGGCTAAAAACCATCAAAGTAAACAGCTTCTCCCTCATCGACGCAAAAGGCATTAAAACAAAGTATGTGCGTGTAAGAAGAGTCTTGGAGAGAGCAGATTACTGTCTCAGAGAGACAGCAGAGAGAGAGAGACAGACAGATAAAAATGAAGACAGTGTATATAGGACTCTAGTGAGGAGATAGAGTGGCAGAGCTGGCCGGCTCCTGTGCTGTTATTCCTGTTCTGTATGCCAAGCTGGCAGCCGATCTGGCCGTCTGTCAGGGTGGTTCTGAACAAAAGGCTCCTCGGGGAGCAGGCGTGATGAGGAGGCCCGAGCAAACAGCCAGGCATACTGCCTGACCTTGGAAGGACTGAATTGCTTAACAGCAATGTTGGGAAGGAGTGTAAGAGCACTCAATGGGCAGCAGTCAGATTCAACTCTGTAACAACAGATGTTTGTACCAGCTAATCAACACCCCCCAAGAATGGGATTATGGGGGATTTTGCTAAAATGCATATATGGTAGACACTGGGCAAGACATTGTAAGAAAATAAAAAATGTAATATGTGTGAACAAAATTCCTCTGAATTCCTTTAGCCTTTATTTAAATCTATCTATCTGCCCATTCATCCATCCATCCATCTGTCTTTCATCAATCAATCACTCAATCAATATCTATCCATCTACCATTCATCTACCATCTGTCCACCTGCCCATCAATCTATCTATCAATCCACGAACCCATCAATCAATCCCTTGAAAAAAAAAAAGTGGAAAAATATTTTTGTCGGTATCGGTTCTTGGTTTCCATTTCATCTAATGATGTTTTGACACTCAAAATTTAGAAGATCTGAAACATTTGCTATGCTACAGTGAAAAGCTTTAAAAATCAATGTATAATCAGGCTACAAAGAGAAGCACAAGCTTCATTCCCCCATAATTCAACCTCTAACCCATTTCTCACTCACTTTGGGAATCCCAACCTCCTCCTCCATGAGGCTGTGTTCAGTAGCACAGGAGGACTGTGGGAACGTGAAGGAGTCTGCAGGGGCTTGAGGCACAGCTGGGGATCTCAGGAGACGCACGTTCTGAGGCAGGAGGCTCACCTGAGGAGCAGCGCTGCTCGCCTGCGGTGCAGAGAAAGAGATACGGAAAGTCAACTAGTTGGCTAAGTCCATATTTACATGGCTGTTAATATTTTCATTTTCAGAGGCAATTTGAAGAGTGATACCTTGATGACAGTCTGCTCTGCAATCGTACTGGGACGTCTCTGGCAGGCATCGAGTCGGGGCTCCACTGGGAAACTGCAGCGGTGGGCCTTTAGCCTCTCAACCAGCAAGTAGTAGATAGCAGCAAAATGATTGTAACTCTTATTCTGAAGAGACTGCAAAACAGATGGAGAAATTATCAAAAGAGAGCCACATTAGTCAAGCCTGTTTGAATATTAAGGATGCAATTTCATTTCTTGAAATGTGTGTAATTTCTCACCTCTACTGTCTTGTGCTGGTCAATGCCCAGGCTATGCATCAACCGGAGCACCTGTTCACTGTATTCTCCCACACGAGCCTCCCCCTCTACAGTCTGCTGATATAACATCGGCCGCTGCACAGGCACCTCCATCACCATCCACTTGTGTTCCTTTATTTGTCCTATAGACAGACGCTTGGAGGGGTCTAACACCAACATTCGCCTGATCAGATGCTCACAGTCTGCACATAAAAGAGAAAAAGAGGAAAAAGATAAACACGACACGTCCTGTACCCAGGAACAAAAATAACACTTGCCAATGTAACCCCTCTGGTTCTACTCAACTCGCTCTAAGCGGGATTCGAAGGAAGGAGGTAAGCGCGCTAACAAGGACACTAAAGACTGCAGGGGAGTGAGGTTTACAACATTGATAATAACAATAATAAATAACATCAAATCGGCATATTAGAATGATTTCTGAAGTATCATGTGACACTGAAGTCTAAGTAATGGCTGTTGAAAATTCAGTTTGCCATTACAGGAATATACAAAAGTACATTTTAAAATATATTTAAATAGAAAACACTTTACTATGGTTTTAGGTGTTTTGCTTCACATGTCTAAGCACACCCATTAAAAGCTGTTTTGAGATACATTTAATGAACTAATACAAAATACAGCTTTGTGGCAGAAAAAACCCCAAACATTTATGGTCATTAAATGTACAAGGATTCAAAACCCATTGTAAAATATTCCTAAATACACATGCGACAGCACATATTAATGCATCAAGTTGCTATGTTGCTTTGCAAAACCCAAACAGCCTACAGTTTACTTGGCAGAGGAACTGTTTCTTCTGATAGCAATTACCAGTAAATTATTATTATTACTAGTCAAGTATTATCATAATTGTGGGAGCAGTAAGAAAGTCCTGTGCTTGTTTCAGCAGTGAGAAAAGCAGCTCTGTACAATCTCAACCTGAAAGGGTCACATTGTGTTTGCTTCACAGTAAATACTGCTGCATCTGAGGCATATACACTCAGAAGTGGTGACAGCCTGTACCGTCCAATGCTTTGGAAAAGATTTGTGAAACAGTCTGTCTACAACTAAAAAAAAAAAACTGCCCAACAAATGCTGCACTGTCGGACTAACACAAACCCAAAACACATTATCCTTTTGAGAATGCACAAGGCCTTTTGTCTGTCCCTGTGCCCTTGACTATTAACCATGTCTGACTCAGCTGGGCTGAATGAAACTGACTTCACAGGACTGGCGGTGATGCAGGCGTTCCCAATGCTTCTGTGCATCTCGCTGCTGACCATTTTATTCAAGACTGGCTCATCCTGTTAATCTGCAGCATTTACGGTTTCTGGAGAGCCTGCGAGACACTAGAGCAAACAGAGGGAGCCACACAGCTACAGTAATACTCCTTGTGCTGGAACACAGTGGGATGTCGTCTTGCTGGAAACATCCTCCTCTCGACGGCTCCCTCACTTCAGCAGAGGGAATCAGAGAATCTTATTACCATATTCATGTAGAAATCATATGCATAAATACAGCTGTGAGGAACAGTTTGTGAACCCTCTGGAAATACCTTGATTTTAGGATGAATGGTTCTTCAGATGCAAACTGGCTGTTATACTGATATTTATAGATTTTTAATCACCATGTGCTTTAGCGAGGAAATTGAAGATTATATTTATGAATTAAAAATTAAAATTCGGTCATCATTTACTCGTCTTGTAAATCACAACCTGTATGATTTTCTTTCTTATTAGGTGGAACATAAAATATTTTGAAGAATGTTGGTATCCAGTTTCGGTTCCTTTGACTTCCATTATATGAACAAAAAATACAATGGAAGTAAATGGGAACAAAAGCTATTTGGTTGCCAACATTCTTAAATATCTTCTTATGTGTTTCACAGAAATGCATAAAGATTTAAAACAACATGAGGGTGAAGAAATGATGACTGAATTATAATTTTTTGAGTAAACTATCCTTTCGAGCCCAAGACTAGAATTTCAAAATCCTAAAACACAGACTGTCTGAGTAATTTTGCAACTGACTTATGTTTTGAATCATGAAACATGGCCCAACGTCTTTGAGCTTTAGATCTTACACAGCTGCTGCAGAGTCTTGTTTCCTCTTGGAGTTCATTGATCTCGGCTGTTCAAAGCAGCTTAACACCATTTCACCTCTTCCATCATGGTAAGGATAACGTTTTTGTGTTGGTATGCAGTGCTTTGGTTTCCCTAAACATAAAGATGTTTATATTTACCCAAAAAGTTCAAGTTTAGCGCACAGAACTTTGTCCCAGTAATATTGTCGACTTTAACAAAGACCCCAGTATCAGAGGAGGATCAGATGCTGCTTTGGTTCTGTGCAAATGATGCAGCGTCATTATTTAAACATTATGTCCAGCTGTAAAACTTCTGTGTAAATGCACTGCCTCTATGCAGCATGCAACAGCTTAAATGCACCTTTTGTGGTATATATGCAGATTAAGATGCAGCTTTTGCAGGGCTTTTGCCATGTAAAGACAATGTAAGACTCCTTTTGTCTTCAGATCGCATTTCAGGAACAATTTAATTGGATATCCAGATTGTTCACAAACATTTTTTTTTCCTGCGTAAATTCAGAGATGTGTTAAAACAAAGGATTAAAATGAATGTTAATAAAAACTTCAGCAGCAAAGACTATTTTCATGGCAAGAACAAGGAGGAATAAAACGAAAAAATAAATAAATAATTAAAATGAAATATCCATCCATTACAATTTTTTTTTTAAAGATTTTTTTCAAATATATTTGTGATAAAAACATTTTTTTCTGGTGACACCTATATATATAAAAAAATTATATGATTATTAAGTCATGGCAACAAATGTTTTTCCATTATTTTAACTCGTCTAAATAATTTAACCAATTTCAAGTTTTTTAAGTTATACAAGATTTAACTTTTAAAGCCAGTTTGAATTTTTTTTACGGTGTAAACTTTTCTAAGTAAAAGTACCTTCCCTATCCATAATTTTATTTCACCTCAAATTATTAAGTACCGTAGGAAAGTTGGGCTTTTCTGACAGTTGTCCTACAGTACATCATAGAAGATAATGCCATTACTGTGCAAGTTCCTGAATGTTCCATCATCTTGAGTCCTCATTATACCTACCAGGATAATTCTGGAAAAGCACTTCTCCTTCACGGAGAAGCAAGCCAAAACTCCCTGTATAACACACCAGGCGCTCATAATCTTTCCCAACGGTGCGTGTGCTGTATTCACCATGTAACGTAGTGTGTAGCTTGTAGTACGTGTTGTGTACTAGCACTCTTGGCTAAGAGCACGCTGAGGAGGGCTCGATACTCCGTAGGGGTGAAATCCTGTGTGATGAGAGCATTTGAAAAGGAAATGTTAAGGAAAAGCACACGCTGTTCTTCTCATTTGCTCAGCTTCACTCCGAGACCTGCAAGGGCTTGAGTTATGCGGTAAAAGTCTCAACGTGGCTTAATTGTTTAAATGTCTTGAATAAAGTCAACTGACCCCTACTACTGGCCCCCTCTCCCGGTAGGTTAACGTGTTCACTCTTCCTCGGGTTACTTGATCCATGTTTAATCACAGTGAGCAAAGCTTGTGTAGAATGAACGAATGTGACATTCTGACTCTTACGTCAAGAGCGGCCCACCGTGAACTGGCTCACTGCCAGCGAGGATAGTCTGAACTGTCTTGCTCTCACCCGATGCCCTCTCACTTTATCTCTCTTGCCCTCCTTTCTATCTCGATCACAATCTTGCCCTTTGCAGCTTGTGTTATTCTGCCTGTAAAATGAGTGGAGTAAATGTTAACTGCTGTGATTTTACTCAGTGTGGGTCAACCACTTTAAAGTGGGTGGGTTAACAACTAGTAGACTAATCAGTTTTAAGGAAGCCCTGTATAATTAGATTGGTGTTCTGGTTCACTTGACCATGATTGGATGCGTTTCTTTGGGGGCATTTACATAGTGGGTTAATTCAGCTAGCAAGATCTCGAGACGTGCTTTCAAAATACTATCTCTGACTTGACACACTATAAAATACACAACGGCGGAATCCATGCTAAAAATATAAACTGAAAAATAAAAATTCAGATATACTAGTGAATAGGGATGCATGACATAGCAGTACCACTTTAATTTATTGCATGTTTAATTGCTAATTTCCCTGATTTTTATTTTTAAACTATCCTTCAAAAGTTTCTTTTTTTTTTTTTAAATAAAGTAATTATTTTATTCAGGAAGGATGTATTTAATTGATCAAAATTGTCAGTAAAAACATTTATAATGTTACAAAATATTTCTTTTTCAAATAAATACTGTTCTTTTGAACTTTCTATTCATCAAAGAATCCTGAAAAAAGTATCACAGATTCCACAAAAATATTAAGCAGTACAACTGTTTTCAACATTGATAAGAAATAAGAAATGTTTCTAGAGCACCAAATCAGCATATTAGAATGATTTCTGAAGGATCCTGTGACACTGAAGACTGGAGTAATGACTGCTGAAACTTCAGCTTTGCATCACAGGAATAAATTACATTTTAAAATATATTTAAATAGAAAATAATTTGCTATTTAAAATTTTAGTATTTTTACAATATGCGAATAAATGCAGTTTTAGTAAGCTTCTTTCAAAAATCTTACCCAGCCCAAACTTCTGAACAGTAAGTGTAGATTATCTTTGGAGTCATCTAACGTTCCCTGCAAGTTCCTCTTTGAAAACACTAATAATTTAATAATTTTAGCAAATCTCAAAATTAACATCCATTATTCCTATTTACATATAATGCTGTGATGCTTAAATTCACATGTAGCATTTAAAATTTAATTGTATATAATAGCACTTAATTGGCTTATCATCAACAGAATAAAAATAAATAATCATTTTATAGATATTGACCAGAATTGTAATATCAGAGCATCCCGATTCCCTACCAGTCAACCTCACTAATAGACTAGTACGTACAGGATGACTAGTTTGCTGGTGGATCATCATGACTCATTTCATGTTCCACTGCTAAACGTCTCCGAGCAGTTAAGAGCCGTTCCTCTTTATACAGTCCAGACACACACAAACTGTAGCCAAGCACTTATGGAATGTTTTAATTGACCAGGCTTGAATTTCATGAAAAAACGGCAACTGCTGCCAGAAAACCTCTCCTAGTCTCACCTTCTGTCATGAAGTAAGGAATACGGAAACGTCCCTCCAGAACACGCTGCCGCAGAATGGGGAGAGAGGGGCCATCGAAGGGCAGGGCGCCACACACCAGCACGTACAGAACCACCCCCATACTCTGCAGGAAAACACACACACACAGCGTCAGCTCAGTGGTGAATAACACGATTACAATGTGCAAATGTACAGGTGCACACATTTAAAGGGATAGATCACCCTAAACATGAATATTTATTCACCCTTTCTAAATTTGTATGACTTTCTTTTTTGTGGAACACAAAAGACGTTTAGCAGAATGTTAATGCTGCTCTTTTCTCACTGTATATGAGCATCCCACCAAATAAAGTCATACGTGTTTGAAAGCGACTTGAGAGTAAGTAAATGATTTTCACTTTTGGGCAAACTCTTCCTTTAATGGCAGTAAATAGAGAGCAAGAGAGCTTTCACATGATCTGATCTCTATCTCACATGGACAGCTGAGTTCTCAAAGGTTGAATAGGTGGTAACACAAACAACTGTCAGCTGACTCGCTAATCATTTACTGTCAAATACACTGCGGCGTGAACCTGCACGGATAATGCTGGCTTGTCAGATCAGTGCAGAGCAGCATTACCCAGATGTCCAGCTGGGGTCCCTCATACTGCTGTCCCTCAAACACCTCCGGAGCTGCATATGGAGGACTCCCACACCATGTGGCCAGGGGCTTTCCCGGCTGGAAGAAATTTCCAAAGCCAAAATCTGCAGGGTTGGAAAAAAATAGAGAAAGGTGATATAAGAATGAAACTGACATGGATCACATTTCAGCTTTAGGGGACAACAAACAGGAAGGTTTCATCACAATATTGATTGTACTATCAAGGTTCTCACACCTAGTGACCATTGAACTTTTCCAGTCATTTGTGACTGCTGTCAACCGATTTAATGAATTACACTACTGTTTAAAAGTTTATGGTTGTAATGATTTTCTAAAATGTTTTTGAAGTCTTTTATGCTCACAAATACAATAAACCAGTAATATTCTGAAATATTTAAAATAACTGCTTTCTACTTTAATACATTTTAAAAATGTACATTTATTCCTGTAATGGCAAAGCTGAATTTTCAGCAACCATTACTCCAGTCTTCATTACATTTCCAGTGTACATTACATTTCCATGACTTTTCCAGGGCTAGAAGTGTCAACTTTAAAATTCCAGATGCTCATATGAATAAAATATTCATAAAAGTAATGCCAAACACAGGTTTATGACTGGTGAGGCATATTGATGGCTGTTAAATTATTTCCCAATTTACCCACTTTTGGCAAGTGTGGCAAAAAAAAAAAAAAGGATCCTGTAAGTGTGTGAATCATTTATCATCAAACATCAAGAGTTGGGAAATATAAAATCCTTCCACTTGCATACCGTAATTTCTGTGCAAAATTAGTTTACTGATGAACTAGAGATGTAAAGCTTGCTTTAAATTACACATGACTCTGAAAGTACAGACACTGCAAAAACATCCTTCTCTACTAACCTAAGCCAAAAACGCATCCTCAAAGCTCACAGAACAATGCTTTTGCAGCCCACTTCTTTCTACTTTGATGACTAATATTAGTGCTGTACTCATTGAGAGGCCATCACCAAAAAAAAAAAACTGCCATTAGTGTGTAATTTTGCCTGCAGTAGTCAGACAGCAATTTTTATATAGAGACCATTTTTAAAATCTTTCAGATCCCATTAAATCAAAATTTGAGTCTGTGTCTGAAGTCATCTATATGCTAGTGTTCTCCTAAAAATTCATTTTAGATATAAGCATTTAAAGGGTTAGTTCACCAATTTTTACAAAATGAAAATTCTGTCATTAATTACTCACCCTCATGTCGTTTCAAACCTTCGTTCAAAAAAAAACGGGTTTGAAACGACATGAGGGTGAGTAATTAATGACAGAATTTTCATTTTTGGGTAAACTATCCCTTTAAAATTTATAGTCTTTACACTTTATTGAAAACAGCGCAAAAATATTCACCCTGCACTACAGATCTCAAATCAAATGCTTTCTAGAATGAGAAAATCCCTCCCTGTAATACTGCCAATAACTGATTAGAAAATAGCGGATAATGTTCATTGCTGTGATGTAACTAAAGCCCATTGGCTATTTTATAAAAGACACAAACCCTTTGAAATGTCTCATCTTAAATTCCTGTTTCAATAGAAAATACATCACCAAGGAAAGAAAACTGCGCTAAAAAAAGTCATGGGGTCTTGAGGAAAGAAATAAACAGTGACTTGATTTATACTTTGATTAACAAGCTGTAACACTGTGTAAACTATGAGAAAAGATCAGACTACATTACACAAGGTCACTTAAAATTCCTATGAGACTAAATTGGCATTATACAGTACCACACTACGTCATCGTCTACTGGCAAATGTTGTATAACGCGGGATGCTGACAACAGCCAATGAAGGAACAGAGGGTCGCTAAGCCAACACACAAGCTGAGCAGCATCTGTAATAGGGCTTAGTGGATCATGCCGTGCAAACCCTGAAGATGGAAACCGTCATCAGCACCTCACTCTGGCTTTAATAGGTTGGATGAGTATTACAAAGTGCTCAGAGATTAGATACAATGGCCACCACTGCCAGAAGTCTAAGACAGTAGTGTTTTGCCCAAATATGGCTCTCAGACAAATCTGATAGTCCAATGTGTTTAACAGTCGACCTTCCTTAAAAGCATAGGCTACAAGCCTGTATTTGTTCATAACTGTGTGCAGCTGCAAAAAAAAAAAAAGAAATAAAG
>NW_015549566.1:622374-623971 GCF_001515605.1 Sinocyclocheilus anshuiensis | reverse complement strand
ACGTGAAAAAAAAAAAAAAGAAATAAAGAAAAAAAAAAGATATCTTTTCTGGTTTTCCAGAAGAAAAAACATCTACAGATCCTTTAAACAAGATCAATTTACTTGAAAAGCAAAGATATTAGGATCTGCTTCCAAAAAATACATCTTGAATTAACAATTTTAATTATTGAAATTATTGTTTTAAGGTATATAAAAAGTTAGATGATTTGATATTCCAGTGATAATTTCACCTTGAATTTCTATATAATACATGTATATTATACATTTATATAATAGAATTTTTTTATAATAAAAATTATATAAATGTATATACGCATTATATTTTGTATTTATTATATATACACATTTTTTACAGTGCATTCTGTTTGGAATTTAGTCATTTATGGTGAAATTATCACTGGAATGTCAAATCTTCTGATTTGACTTCAATTCCAGTGAGTATTAAGAGTTTGTCTAGAATCTGAGCTTCCGGGGCCTCATAAACTGAAAATGTGAACCTTAAGGGAGAGATAAAAACAACCATGTTAATTTTACATTGTGACTGTGATGTAAGAAGCCAGTATGATGAGTCCATATCAGTTGAGCTGACCCACTTCATGAGTTGAATGCTGAGCAGGAGGAATTTACGTCAATGCTCCAGGCAGTCCAGCGGCAGACATTGCACGAGTGAGCCACAACATTCAATACAGGAATCACATCCGGCCCCAAAGCTTAACTCCTGCAGCTTGGAAAACAGTGGCAATGCCATATTTAAAGGCAGGCAGAGCAGATCTTTTTGTTACTTTAAATAAAAGCTTTTATTGAGGTCAGTAGCACTGGCTCTCATAATTTCGTTATGCAGTGGACAGACGTAACATGGTTTGCATTGAATTGGTGCTGGTGGTTGATTGTGTAAAGATCTCTGGGGATCCTATCCTAACAATTTTCATATGGTTTCCCAATCATTGCCCACCCCCAGGAAGTCTCTCACTCCCACAGGTTTGCTCATTCAACATGTTTTATGGGAAAACAGTTTACACGGTATGCAGTGTACACTCTTCTCTTGCTTCATGCTTTGACATTTTAATATGTCATGTAATCATAATGCAAAACCACTGTAAAATGAAACATATTTTGCTCTATATATCTGTACAATATGGAAAAATTTATTCATGATTAATAGATTAGAGTTTTAATGTTTTCTTCTTTCAGTCATGATGCAAGCACATAAATGTTTGAAGTGGAACATAAAAGGCTGATGACCTTTCTTTGAGTGACCCAACACACACACACACACACACACACACACACACACACGTTGTTTTTTGTTCATGCTTTTTATTTTGTGTATTTACCCAATAGCATAAATAAAAAAGCATAAGTAAAATAAATCTATTTAATTGAGCATATATTATATATAAAATAATATATGTGACCCTGGACCACGAAACCAGTCATAAGTGTCAATTTTTCAAAATCGGAAATCTGAAAAAATCTGAAAGCTGAATAAATAAGCTTTCCATTGATGTATGTTTTTTTTAGGATAGGACAATATATGGCAGAGATACAACTATTTGAAAATCTGGAATCTGAGGGTGCAAAAAAATCTAAATATTGA
>NW_015549566.1:620713-622224 GCF_001515605.1 Sinocyclocheilus anshuiensis | reverse complement strand
GCTCAAACAGCAACATTACACACTAACTAACGTTAAAAAAGTGAAATCGCAATCAACCACCCCTTTAATATCCTAATGATTTTTGGCATAAAAGAAATATAGATAATTTTGACCCATACAATGCATTTTTGGCTATTGCTACAAATATACCTGTGCTACTTATGACTGGTTTTGTGATCCAGGGTCACATATAATAAAATATAATTAATTATAGCCATAAATTATATATTATATAATATCAAATTGGGTAAATGTGTACATAATATATGTAATATATAAAATAATTAATATAAAACAGCTGTTTTATATTTTTCAACAATTCAATATCAATACCAATTTACCAAAGACTAGTAATGTATCAAAATTTTGGATAATGTAACTGTGATGGTCTTTACCAGCAATCTTGATGTTCATGTGTCCATCCAGCAGCAGATTCTCCGCCTTCAAGTCCCGGTGAACGATGTTTCGATTGTGGCAGTACTCAACAGCAGACAGAATTTGCCAAAACTTGCGTCGTGCCTCTGGTTCACTCAGCCGTCCATGCTTGGCTAGGTAGTCTAAATAAAGTTGACGTGAGGTTAACTAAACATCACAAATACACAAAGCACAGACCTGAATCAATTAAACATTTTGGATGGGTAATGTATTGTAATAAGGGTCACAATAAAATGTGACTGAACACACACACACACACACACACACACACACACACACAAAAAAAGTGGAAAACCATGACCACACGTTGTACCGGGAAAAAGGCTTGGCGGTGTGGTGTGGCTAGTGGCAGAGATTGATGAGCAACAATAAGGAGGCTCTGTGGTGTGAGAGTAGGGTAAACATCCCCCCGGATGGTGTAATCATGTGGTCACCACACCCTAGAGTACTGGGTCAGTCCCTGGCCCTCGGCCCGTGGCCAGACCTACAGTCCTCACACATTCCATTCCATACTCGCCTTGGGATTACATTGAGGTGGGCTGGCGGAGCGACTGTGGGTACAAGGCGTACTTATCTCTGGATAAGCTGTTTTTCAAAAATCAAAATCAATTTTCAACAGACAACAATTTGTGATCACAGGATTACCTTGGATAACCTATGTGCCTAGTGGCAGAGATTGATGAGCCACAATAAGGAGGCTTTGTGGTGTGTGAGTGGGGTAAACATCCCCCCGGATGGTGTAATCATGTGGTCACCACACCCTAGAGTACTGGGTCAGTCCCTGGCCCTCGGCCCGTGGCCAGACCTACAGTCCTCACACATTCCATTCCATACTCGCCTTGGGATTACATTGAGGTGGGCTGGCGGAGCGACTGTGGGTACAAGGCGTACTTATCTCTGGATAAGCTGTTTTTCAAAAATCAAAATCAATTTTCAACAGACAACAATTTGTGATCACAGGATTACCTTGGATAACCTAGCCTTAAAGGGATAGTTCACCCAAAAATGAAAATTCTGTCATTAATTACTCACCCTCATGTCATTCCAAACCCGTAAGACCTTCGTTCATCTTCTGA
>NW_015549566.1:579889-619705 GCF_001515605.1 Sinocyclocheilus anshuiensis | reverse complement strand
TTTTGACCCATACAATGCATTTTTGGCTATTGCTACAAATATACCTGTGCTACTTATGACTGGTTTTGTGATCCAGGGTCACATATAATAAAATATAATTAATTATAGCCATAAATTATATATTATATAATATCAAATTGGGTAAATGTGTACATAATATATGTAATATATAAAATAATTAATATAAAACAGCTGTTTTATATTTTTCAACAATTCAATATCAATACCAATTTACCAAAGACTAGTAATGTATCAAAATTGTGGATAATGTAACTGTGATGGTCTTTACCAGCAATCTTGATGTTCATGTGTCCATCCAGCAGCAGATTCTCCGCCTTCAAGTCCCGGTGAACGATGTTTCGATTGTGGCAGTACTCAACAGCAGACAGAATTTGCCAAAACTTGCGTCGTGCCTCTGGTTCACTCAGCCGTCCATGCTTGGCTAGGTAGTCTAAATAAAGTTGACGTGAGGTTAACTAAACATCACAAGCACAGACAGCACAGACCTGAATCAATTAAACATTTTGGATGGGTAATGTATTGTAATAAGGGTCACAGACTGAACACACTGAACACACACACACACACACACACACACACACACACACAAAAAAAGTGGAAAACCATGACCACACGTTGTACCGGGAAAAAGGCTTGGCGGTGTGGTGTGGCTAGTGGCAGAGATTGATGAGCAACAATAAGGAGGCTCTGTGGTGTGAGAGTAGGGTAAACATCCCCCCGGATGGTGTAATCATGTGGTCACCACACCCTAGAGTACTGGGTCAGTCCCTGGCCCTCGGCCCGTGGCCAGACCTACAGTCCTCACACATTCCATTCCATACTCGCCTTGGGATTACATTGAGGTGGGCTGGCGGAGCGACTGTGGGTACAAGGCGTACTTATCTCTGGATAAGCTGTTTTTCAAAAATCAAAATCAATTTTCAACAGACAACAATTTGTGATCACAGGATTACCTTGGATAACCTAGCCTTAAAGGGATAGTTCACCCAAAAATGAAAATTCTGTCATTAATTACTCACCCTCATGTCATTCCAAACCCGTAAGACCTTCGTTCATCTTCTGAACACAAATGAAGATATTTTTGATGAAATCTGAGAGCTTTCTGACCCTCCATAGAAAAAAAGCAATACAACTTCTACATTCAAGGTCCAGAAAGGTAGTAAGGACATTGTTAAAATAGTCCATGGGACATCAGTGGTTTAACACACACACATGCGTTGTGAATGCGCGGTGAAGACTGACATGGAAGAGAAGAAATTGCTGAATAAAGTTATTTTTGTTTTCTTTGCGCACAAAAAGTATTCTCGTAGCTTCATAAAATTACGGTTGAACCACTGATGTCACATGGACTATTTTAACAATGTCCTTACTACCTTTCTGGGCCTTGAATGTGGTAGCTGTGTTGCTGTCTATGTAGGGTCAGAAAGCTCTCGGATTTCATCAAAAATATCTTAATTTGTGTTCAGAAGATGAACAAAGGTTTTACGGGTTTGGAACAACATGAGGGGGAGTAATTAATGACAAAATCTTGATTTTTGGGTGAGCTAACCCTTTAAGGTGCAGTCACATTAGCGAAAATTTACAAAAGGTAACTGGCAATAAAGGCATTGTTGATTGTCAATATTGTAGAAATATTTGAAGCACAGCTCAGATGGCGAATTCACATTCTTTGAAAATGTGCAAAATCTGCGGGGGAACTTTTCGTCCTCACATGGAATTTCCGATCACCCAGATTCCTACATTTTTTTTTTTTACAGAGAAACAGTAAATGTCACCACACACTACTATAGAAAATATATATTTTTTAATATGTATATATACACACACACACACATACTACAATAATAATAATTTTACAGTAATGCCAAATGTAAAATTCACTGAGCTAACCAATTAGATACCAGATGTAACATTCTGAAATTGTGCTCCATTTTAAACTTTTTTTAGGACTACGTTACTAATAAAAAAAACACACCTGACATAGGAATGTCTCATATTTGGGTCAAAGGGCCAGCAGGGATCTACTTTAAGATAAGATGTTCATACACTCTACTTTACACCACTCAACTGGCTGTAATCACCCCCACTAAATCACAGACTGTGGACTTTGGCCAACAGAACGTCATATCATTCTGGTGCCAGCATACCAGGTACCTCAGTCAGGCCTCTAAAATGATCTTATGTATGATTTTTTTTTTCTTTTCTTAACCATGTGAGCATGAACAAGAGAGACCTAAAAGAGCCTGAGCTGGCCAGCTGGCCTAATAAAAGTTGCTTCTACTTTATAAGTAGTACAAATGGAGTTCCTCTCAACTGACCCTTACAAACCAGAGTGTCAGTTACACCACAGTTGCATGGACTGACTAACTGCCTTAAAGAGGCACGTGAGAGGAGAAAGAGCATTTCCTCTTCCCAGCAAGGAGCATTTTACTGCCGGGCTTGTGTATTAGGGGTTTAAAAGCATGAACTAGCTGAACCTTGTCCTGGCAGTATTGTCACTTACAAAAATACTGATGGTATTTTAAGTGTTCCACCAGCTTTAATTCACTGAAATAAAATAAATAAAATATTTGTAATAATAATAAAAATCATATTACATTTCATAGTTAATAAGGTCATTCTGCATATAAGCATATACAATAATTTTAAAAGAATCAGAAAAATTTTCAAAATAAAAAAAATACTTCAAACAATGCCATGGTATTTTCTAATTCTTTAATTAGATTTAATTAGATTCTTCATTAATTAGATTACCATTTATTTTAAGCTTTTAACATCATTATGCTCTTCACCATCATTCTTTATTCTCTTGCTGCGTGACATTTTTTTAATTAGCTATAAAAAATATTTTTCAAACAGTCTCTCAATTTATGAGATCATATACTCTAAACTGCATATATAATAATTAGTTCAAATCAAATAAAACCATGGTATTAAATACCCAAAGGAAAAACCATAATGCTTCCATAGTAAATATGCGAAAACATGGTAATACCAAGATAAATTTTGTTACAAATAAGTGAAACTATTTCCAACATACTGAATACATTTCTTCTGGTCTCCAAACACACGTACACTCTTTCCAGTGAGTCATAAATGATCTAGACAGGAATTGTGAGTTTTCCTATACTACCAATACTAATGCTAAAACCTAAAATCGACAGACTATAAATAGAGCCTGAGGGTAAAAGGCAGGGATCGAGAGGCTGAGGGCAGACACGGGTGTCAAGACTGATCAGCTGACATGTTCAAGAAGAACCTTTTCTCCAGCTCTGGATTTTTCTAAAATATGCATGGCCTACTTTTCTCCTCTCCACTTCCAAAATTTAAATCAATGTCCCTTAGCTTTCCCTCTCTCTCCTGCTTTGCCTGTGCGTTCTGCAGCTTCTACTTATTCGATGTTGACCCAGTTTCCAGGTCCCTCTAATGCTTCGGCTCTGCGGTGCTGGTGGAGCAGACAGACTCAAGTGGTGGGCTTCTGCGCTGCTAAGCTCCACCACGGGGGACCGAACCCAGCACTTCACAGCACCAAATGCTGCTCAGTCTCTCTCTCCTCTCTCTTTTATCCCTGTGAAGATTATTTGATGGAAGTGAGTGCCTGTGTTATGTTAGGATAGCTTAGATTCAGTGTGGTGCAAGCGCACACCACTTGGTCTTAATGATTACAAAAAGTATCTTTCATAATTTGTGATTAACTGGAGACTTTTAGTGTTGATAGAGATGGCACATGCTGTAAATAAGTTGCATAATCATATTGTGCAACAGAGAATCACAATAGCTGGACAGCATGGCCTCTCAGTACTACAAGACAGTAATTATGTGGTAATCTTAACAAAAACTGTCATGTAAGTATTAGTTATGCTATGTCGACAGATCATTTTATTTGACCTCGGCAACCTCATTTCAATTCTCTACGGGACGTTTGGCTGTTATCTCACCCTTTAGCACAATTGGGCAGGAACAAGTAATTTGGTTTGCCCCAGCCACCCACGACATCCCTCTTTATATCTCTTTCAAAACAGAGAGGCTGTTGTCACCAGGGTCATGGTTTCCGCACAAAGTACACCACAACCACGAGATTGTAAAAGAATCACACTAAATGTCTGTTTATTGTGTAGCAATAAAACACATTACCAGTATGAGCATGCTGATTGGTGGCTGGCCAAACAGAATATGCGTGACAAATATGTTTACAAAAATACAACAAATACATCTGAAACAAAACAGTGTTAAGTAATTTGTCTGTCTGCAATGAAAGCAGAAATGTTACACGATGCAGAACAACAACAGCCAATTAGAATATATTTGATGTTGAATATACAGTTTTGGACCAATAGGATTTCACTGTGGGCAAGGCTACTCTATCTATAGGCTTTATATTACAGCTATTTCCCTTAAAACACATCAAAACTTAAAAACACACACATAAAAAAAAAATAAAATCTTGACTCCCCAGGGTAGGAACAAATTCTTGGTAGCATATCACATTGCCGTGTACTGTGAAATAGACACCCTGTTATGTAAGAATAATGTGTGATGATTATGTGAGTTTTCACAGGTGGTGCACAGCAGCTGCTGCTACAAAATCAAACCCGGAGTCAGAAATCACCCCCTATATCCTTAATTTGGGCACTATTTGAGGGGACAGCCATTTTTAGTGGTGTCTGAAACCTTAATGGACATTATCGATTTCGAGTGTACAACTGATGTTTGTTCAACAGCTAGAGAATACCCATAATGCACTGCGAGAGTCGCCTGGCGAATGAATTGCCGCACCTCGCCAGAAGATTGCACCTGCAGCTGATTCATCCATCCATCCATTTTATAAAGCACTTGTCCATGGCGTACAGCGTAATATAATACAGGTAAAAATTCATTGTAAATTGATTATTAAATTGTTTAATTAGGTTTTATACATAATTTCCATGACAGAGTTAAAGATAAATCCTTTCATCTTACTACTGGAGCTGCCAGATTCAAATGATTATTAAACAGCAAGCTCAAACTATGCAAAAGCAGCAGTCTTTCTGCACTCAGTGTCCGAATTCACTCACTCGTTTTTATTTACTCTTTCAAGTGAACTGTATTAGTGGTCTAATGTAGGGAAGAGTGAATGAGGGTATAAGGGGCGATTTCGGATTCAGCCAAAGATATCAGTCACTGGCAGTGATATAGTCTACTTTTACATCATTTTCACCCTCAAGAATCACCAACAAGTGATTTTTAAAGGGATAGTTTAAAAAAAATGAAAATTCAGATTATTTACGTCCATGTTGTTCCAAACCTGTATGAATCTTCTCTGTGTGAAGTCTTTAAAGAATATCCGACCAGAATATATTTTTTTCCAAATAGCTACTGTAATAAAAGTGAATGGCTACAGTGAAAAAAAACTATACAATATCATAACAGTAATCCATAGGACTTGTTCCCTAATATTCCAAATCTTCAGAAGTCATTCAATAACTTCGTGGGAAAAAACAAATGGAAGATTAGCAGTGAATAAGGACCTACATTTGTCTCATGAAGTGATCATATGACTTTCAGAAGACTTGAATATAGCACATGTGTCAAATGGACTGTTATTGTGGGGTTTTTGGTTGCTTTTTGAAGCATTAAAAATTCAGTTAGTTCACTCTAACTGAAACAGGTGGCCAGTACTGGTACTTTATTAAAAAATGCTCCCTTTGTATTCTACGGAAGAAAGTAAGTCACTCGGGCTTTGAATAACGAGAGTAGGAGTAAATGATGACAGAATAAAAATTTAGCATGAACGATTCCTTTAATTTTCTTTGACCTTCAGTTTTGCTCTTAGCTTCGAGCTTGTGTGTCATAAGAAAGAACTCCAAAGCAATGGAAAGACAGACAGCTGAGCCGTCAGAATATGATCATCATCATCACTGACACATTTGTTGCTTGTGACTATGATGGTTATTCACACAGACGGTGTTTGTCTCGCCTGAGTTAATTTCAGCCTGACCTTTGTCACTATCATCTGAAATCAAGATGTTAGGCTGAATACACACTTTCTCCGTGTCAGTGATGTGGAATCAGGATAAATGTATAGTGAAATTGATAAGAGGTAGATCTGGCTGACAGACAGCATAAGCAAAGCATCATATCATCGTGAATCAACAACAAGAGCAAGAACAACAACATCCAAATATGGTAGTCAGCTTTTTTTTTTTTTTAATTAAAAAATCATCTCATGTAATTCTTTGCTAACCATCCTGAATACAACATTCATCCAATAATGTATAGATACTTAGGCCCTGTGAGTATTATTGGTTGCTATTATAATAACAACAATTATCCATTATGCAATATATTTCATATCAGGTACCAAAATTTGCATCGCACTATTGTAAATGTTTGGTACCACTTACCAAAGATTTCCCCATTCTTGGCGTATTCTGTCACAAGGTACAGCATATTCTTGGTCTCCATGACCTGCGTGAGGATGAAAAAAAAAATGATGCATTACAGGTAAAATCCTTTGTCTTTGACACTATAGTAGATGGCGTGCATAGATCCAAAATACACATGAAACACAAAGCGAGTGCAAAAAGTGGGTTGAGTGATAAAATGACTGCTACATTCAGCTGAAATCTGAAGTATCCCATTGAGTTCACATTATAATGAAACACACATGAATTAGAGTGGGATGCTGGTTTACTCGTAGGCTCGATTCACAGTGCAGTGTCAGAGCCAGTAATGTGTGGGAGGCCTCCAGAATTAGCCAAAGAAAACAAAAAGATGAATAGAACTAAATGTAGTGTAGAGAAGCGGCATGTTATAATTCAGAAACATTCACAGAGTCCCACATAAACACTACTGTCGGCCATTTCTAGTCAGTTGGTTTGGGCTTCAACTCTATAGGCTTTTGTGGAAATCAGCCTTATCTGGGCTCAACTTGTAGGGGCTTTTCTGCTCTTGCCATTTAAAGGCATGACAGGGTTGACTAATAAAATCAGCAACTAGGCCAGAATATGAATCATCTTTTAAACTCCTAAACTAATTCTCCTTTCCAGAAACATATTTTGATGGAAGCTGTGATCTCAGAGCTGTTCTGAACACAATGATCACAAAGCACGTCTTATCCCAATCAGATGCCAAATAAGCAAATAACTGGAAATAACTCAAATTATCTCATGTGAATAGTTGATTCTACACTAGTTGGCTGTCTGTTACGTGACACACTGGCAGTGGTTAGTCACATTACACCAGGGGATGGGTCACGCTGTTGCCAATGATAACTGACAACAAAATAGGACTATCAATCAATTAGAAATTGCATAACATGCCTATTCAAATACACTGAAAATAATTTGGCGTAGAAACAATTGCTAGTAATTTTTCGCAGACAATTACAAAGAATTAACACTTTGTACACAAGTAACACTTTGAATTAAACAGGAAATTTTGATGTAGAAATAGTATTTTCTTGTAAAACATACTCCAATAATCTTTTTTACAGTACTCCAATAATTTTTTACTTACAACCTAGAAAAATGTTTAAAGTTTGTGTATGTGTGTGTTTGTAGTGTTGGGCAAAGTTAATTTTAAAAGTAATGCATTAAAGTATTGTGTTACTCCATAAAAAGTAACTAATTGCGTTACTTAGTTACCTTTTATAGAAAGTAATGCATTATGTTACTTTTGCATTACTTTTTCTCACCTGGGCTAGGTTAGCTCAAAAGTTATATTTTTGGCCCTTACACACAAAAAAGTTAAATTAATAAGCCTCGGGCTAAAGGAAGTGCCTCTGCACCTCACTCCCAATTTCTCTTAATACGCAGTGCCAGTGAATAAATTGGAAAACTCGGGAAGTAACTCAGATATTTCGTTGTAAATTTTAAAGTAATGTGTTACTTTACTAGTTACTTTAAAAAAGTAATCTGATTTCGTAACTCGCATTACTTGTAATGCGTTACCCCCAACACTGTGTATGAATGTACAGTTGGTATAGAAAAGAATCACCCCCCTTTAAAATAATCACATTTTGTTGCTTTGTAGCCTGAAATGAAGATGGACAGTTTTTGTTTTATCCAGCTGTATTTACTCAGTGCAACTAATAACATCTAATTTAAAGATATAACACCAACATGTCAGAAAAAAAATAAAGAAACAGAATCACTGAGTTGGAAAAAGGATCACCCCTCTCCTAAAAATGACTTGTAAACTCAATCAGGTGTAGCTAATCACCTTCTCAATGGCACACAAAGCCATTTGACTTCCAACTGTGATCAGCTGGTCATTTTGATTAGCTCAGCATGAAAAGAGCTTTCCTGGAGCGTTTCAGCCCTTGGTAGTGCAACTGAAGCAAACAATCAACTATGGGTGGCAAGACACTCTCAAAAGATCTCCGGGATAAAGTTGTGGACAGGCACAAGTCAGGAGATGGATACAAAAAATTTCAAAGGCTTTATTAATGTCTAGAAGCACAGTGAAGTCTATTATTAAGAAGTGGGAGGTATTTGGTACAACACAGACCCTCCCTGGATCAGGATGTCGCTCCAAACTGGATGAAAGAGCCAGGAGGAAACTGGTCAGAGAGGCTACCAAGAGGCCTACAGCAACTCTGAAGCAGTTGCAGGAATTTATGACAAAGAGTGGTCATTGTGTGCATGTGACAACAATATCACAAATTCTCCACAAATGCGGCTTGTAGGGGAGGGTTGCAAGAAAAAAAGCCACTCCTGTGGGTAATATCCTGTTATGGGGTGTTTCTCTGCAGCAGGGACTGGAGCACTTGTCAGGATAAAGGAAAAATTGATGGGGCAAAATACCGTCAAATTCTTGAGGAAAATCTGCAGTCCTCTGCCAGAAAGTTGTCAATGGGAAGAAGTTTTACCTTCCAACATGACATTGACTCAAAGCACACAGCAAAACTGAGCACAGTGTTTGAATGAGAAAAAGGTAAATGTCCTTGCATGGCCTAGACAGAACCCAGACTTAAACCCCACTGAAAATCTGTGGAATAAGCAAAAGGTGGTTCAACAAAATACTGACACAAGGGGGTGATCCTTTTTTGTTGTTGTTTTTTTATTTGTATTTTTTTTTTCTGACATGTTGGTGTTATTTCTTTAAATTAGATGTTATAAGTTACACTGAGTAAATACAGCTGGATAAAACAAAAAATGTGTCCGTCTTCATTTCAGGCTACAAAGCAACAAAATGTGATTATATAAAGGGGGGGTGATTCTTTTCTATACCCAGTGTATGTGTGTGTGTATATGTATGTATATATATATATAGTTTTCAAATTAATTGATCAGTTGGTATAGAAAAGAATCACCCCTCTCTGAAATGACCAAAGAAAAAGCTGACATGTAATGCTGCTGATGTATGACGTTTGAATAGAGGCAGATCACCACAGTAAATATGGACCATGTGCTGCTGCATTACGTGTACATGAGGGTGCGTGTGCAGAGCAGCTGCTTGGTGTTAGGACCCTGAGCCGTAGCAGATGGGGCAGAGGGAAACCGGGGGTTAGAGATGAGATGGCAGGGCCTGCAGAGCTGCCCTCTGTTTATGAGGCCTGAAAGGAAATGACTAATTGACCCATGCCGTTTGAATGGAGTAACCATTGGAAATAATGATGCACTATGATTACACGGCAAGGGCTTGGACTGGTGCCGCTGCGTTGTATAATAAGGAAGCGCTATTCCCATTCCCAAAAACCAAAGTGACCTAAAGTCTGACTCTTTCATAATGCTGCAGTGAAGTCACACTGGGGGAGAAGTTATCTCATCTTCTTAGTGTTTGTGTGACTTTGACTCCAAAGTGTGAATGATCTCTAGTTAAAAAAAAATAGGCTTTTTCCAGCTGGACAAATTTAATGTGTTCATGCGAAAGTTTACTGTGAAAAGTAGTTAGCTATTAACTTTGGCTTGATGGCTGGTAATATGGTGATATTTGCTCAGGTACAGCCCTTACACTCTATTTCTAAATCAATTTCAGAGTTCAGATTAGCGGTCTTCTCGGGTCCTAAAATCTGTACGCGACCCGAATCACTTCTTACCCGAACCCGACGTGAATAAATTATTTTTTTTTAAAGAAAAACCCGACCCGAGACAGACCCGATGAAATTAGACCCGAGTCCAACCCGACAGCATTTATTTTCGAACCCGACTGGACCCGAACGTAAACGTGTACAGTCTGCAGCCCCGCAGTCAGTCAGGAAAAATCCCGGTGTCCTGCTGACTGATTTGGCCGGTTTCCATTACTTTGATTTATTTAACATTTATTCAACTTATTATTAGGCTACTTTATATTAGTGCCTGCCTGATGGATACAAGTTATTTCTGAGCTCGGCTTTCAATCGTGACCAGTGGATTTGAAAAATAAACGTGATAGTTTTATAAAAAATAAATCGATAGCCTAATAATTAATGGATTCGCTAGTGTTGTCTGCAACCTGATCTCCGGCGAAAGGCTTCTGCACACAAAAAAAAAAAGCCCTGCATGAACACGCAGCATAATGAAGCGAGTGGATTTTCCTGATGGATCTCATATCTACAAGATGATGTCTGTGTGCTCCTTTTCAATGTGTGTTCCTCTCTTAACACGAAAGTGAAAGTAACCTATGCATTCGGGATAGTTTAAAAGAATTCGGGTCTAATCGGGTCCATTTGGGAAAAGCATGTTTATTTTAAATTACCCGAGACTCGAGGCCGCTAATACTGAACCCGACCCGTGTCCGAGGTAGGCCTACTCGTTGAAGTTTTGGACCCGAACCCGCTCGGGTCGGACCTCGGGTTTTCGGGTAGACTTTACCTGGTACAGTTTAATGATGTGCGGATGGTCCAGCATTTTCATGATCTGTACTTCACGATAGATCTTCTCCAGGTTCACAGCATCCAATTGGGTCTTGTCGATGATCTTTATAGCCACCTGTTGAACGAAGGGCACAGAAACACACTTTCATTGGCACAGAGCCTAATGCCTCAAGCTACTCAGTGAAATTCATTATTCTTGTTGCTGTCTGCAGTGCAAGTCGATCCAGTCTTCACAAGCCCCAGCGCGGATCAAAGGCAGAATACATGAGCAAAGCACACCTGAGCGTCTGGTTAACGGCTTAACTACTGAAGTAGGCTAATGAGCCAAATTATATTATCATTTTCCCACAGGCTTTTCATCATTTGCCAGACAAATGGGAGAAGAACAGGAGTAATTTACCATTTCATAACCACTCATACTTCAATCCCCCTTTTGACTGTATAATTATAATGTTCAGGTAAGTACACAAAAGCAGAAAAAACAGACTGCAGAGTTAAAGACTTTGACCTATGTTTTATATCATTACAGTGATATAAAACATTTTATGTTATGAAGATTTATGACACTGTGGTGCTTCAGCTTGCTTCCTACTGTTAGTATGAGGAATCTTCATAGTATAACAGAATAAAAAAAATCTCGAAAAAATATCAGTCAATCTTGACGTACATTAAATCACAAATATTTTTAAATGCCAAAGAAAGGCTCAACAATAAGGATTTTTTTCTGCTGGTCAGGTCGGATTGGATTTTACCCTGCCAACATTTTCACCAGTCCTACCATAATTTATATATATTTTCCAACATTGTTGCATTACAAAACATTAAAAATAATGTTCTGAAAAATAAACTGGTGGGCCCAGTGAAATTTTGGTAAGGCCTGCAAAAATACAAACCTAGTATAAAATACCTAGTGCAATACCTAGTATACACACACACATATATATATATATATATATATATATATATTTCTATACAAATATTTTTAAAATTTATAAAAATATATATTAAATGTAAATATATAAATATATTAAATAAAATATATACAAAATTACTCAAAGGCTCACAAAGACTTGAGAGGGTGGCATATGATAAAAAAAATATATAAATACTGATTGATTTATAATTGTAACTTATGCTTTAAAGATTTGTTTTCACGCAATTTCAACAAAACATCATCTATGTTTGCCAGGGTAGCATCTTGGTGACATCAAAATCAGCAGAATTTGCAAAACAATCTTTTTTTTTCACATAAATCCAAATGTTTACATTTGAAAGGCATAAAAACATTTGCATGATCAACGCAAGAAAGACAAAATGTACTTGACAAGTGACAGTTCTGTCTATTGGCCTGAAACTGTCTCACACTGACCCCAGGCCATCCTTGTAGTTCATCCTTGAAAAGCATAACCGTAACTGACTGAAAACATTAGAGCACATCACTATGAATCAGCTGTCACATGCGAATGTGGTTAGTCATTCTCATTGGCAGCAACAGTGATCCAACTGTCCGTTGAATCCATGAACAATAAAAGCAATGCACGAATCAGAAGACACATGCTATCAGATCATGTGTATTCTGAAGACAGCTCAGAGGAAGAGCAGAGAAATCACAAAACACAAGAGACTCATGGGAAGCTGATAGAGTGTCGTCTCCGCAGAAATGAAGCCGCCTCAAGGCAGCCATTGCAGAGATGCATCAACTGTGTACAACATAATCTTGTTAAATATCATAATTCCCTCACACACTGCTCCAATGCTAAACTCTACATCTGCAGACAGTCTGAAAACCGCAGAAGCTCTCTGACCAAGCATAAATTACAGCTCGCACCTTCTGTATAACACCCTGAACCAAAACTTTACTACAAAGCGACATAATCACAGTGGCACAATGTCACCAGAGGTCATTGCCTTAGATTTTTAAAAATCATTTAATGCAGACCGCACTTACAAAGCACAGACATTTTAGAGCCGAGTGTAACCAGAATAATGTGAAATTATTATTATTTTTTTTAATAATTTATGACATTTTCTGTGACCGCCGTAACCTTGTGGCATGCAAACAGTGCTCAGCAGGGTTTCTTTGCAAGGAATGTGAGACAAACATCAGCTCGGTTTTTGTGACGAGACAACATCCATTATCACAAAATCACCCTTTGCTTATGCAACCACTGCACAAATGCACAACAGCATGGCCCACATTTAAAGGGCACTAAACCAGCATAATTTCTTGCTATTGTACACAGCCTTTGTCTTTCTTTGACAACTAGTTTTGGGCACCCTGCACTTTTTGAATACTCTGCATATTTCCATTGAGGTGTTAGGCTGCTGGATGTGTGTTTATCAGTGCATGCAAAGCTGCACAAAGGCTTCAGCTAATTGTAGTCAACATACTTCAGACCAGGGTCTGAAATTAAATAAAATGTAACTGAAAGTGACAATTTTTTTTTTATTTTTTTTTATTTCTTTTTACATTATTAACATTTCATATATCTAGATATGGGTCTGATGATGGTTTTATTTTATGATAAAAAAACCCACTTTTTTTTAATTGTAATATTTTACATACATCTTGAAAGCAAATTGTTATAACAAAAAAAATATTAGAAAAGTCAACATACCTTAGACCATGGTCAGAAATGAACAAAAATGCAATTGAAGCAACAAAAATGCCTCTGATATTATAAATTAATTCTTGATTTTGTATGTTATTAGTATTTTATATAGGCCTATCTAGATATGGGCTTGATGATAATTTTATTTTATAATAAAAATCACTGATTTTAATTAAACATTTAACTATTTTACATTTTGACAAAATGGTTAAAAACATAAAAACACTGAAAAAAAATCAGACTTGAGTTGAAGTTATAAAACGTTCCTAAAAATCAAATCCAGGTGGCTCCTAAAAAAATATGTGACACTGCTTCAGACAAACAGGTTGTTTATTACCCAAAGATAAAAACAAGTTCTCACATAACTAGTATCAACAATAGTATAATATAATCAAGCCAGTGTGAGTAAAACTGTAACTTGTATCTCGTAGTTTTTCTGTGCAGTGCACAAGGGTTAGTTAGAGGACTCTCTCATATGACTCTGCAGCTGATATATGCACAACTCACCTCTGTCTTGGTTATACGATGTCTTGCCAGTTTTACAACAGCGAAATTCCCCTTTCCAAGAGTCCGTTCGATATCGTAGAAGCCCACTCGGACGGGACCCCTGAGCACTGGCTTTTGGTGACAGTCAGCCATGACCATGCTTTTAGTGAAACACTAGGGTTTGTGGCGAGAAGATAGAGACCTGCCACTTGAGCCTCAAGATAACGAGGTCGGCAGAGGCTAAAACGCGTAGAAATGCCAGCGTGCCGGCCAGGGTGCTCGCTGACGGTCCGCTCCAGTCTCACCAGAAGAAGCAGGAGAGCGTTTAGGAGCGCGGCGATGTGTCACACCACCTCCTCCTCCGATACAATAGAGCTCTAATATTTCAGCTGTGTTTGCGAGAGTACACGAGTTGACTTGCAGGAGGCATCATGTTCTCTGGTTGACGTGCATTGACGTCAGAGCCTATGGGTATTTGTACAAGGGGCGGGGCTTCGAAGCGCTTCCACACTCCAGTGCCAATTCGTTTCCAAGACGACCAGACCCACCTCTTGCGTCAACGGCCAGAGCGTCGCTCTGTTTGTCGAGCGCTGGCTGTGAAAGCCTGCCGACAGCAACTTTGATAAAGTCTCTCGCGAACTTCAGTCGAGGAATGAGAGCCGAGGGCGATGTGCTCGGTGTATGAAGGCTTTACGCTGTGGTTTTCCGGCTTTATTGAATCTTAAGTATATATTAAGTCTGGGGTTTTCAATCTTTTAAATTCCACGGAGACTCTTAATCGTTTTCTGTGTAAAGACCCCATTTATACTGTACTGTACTGTTAGATGCATTAGTATATTTTCTTTATTTAAATATATTTACTTATTTACATTTAATTTATTATTTAAATCGTGTTTTTTTATTATTTATATTAAAAAAATAATAAAAAAACATTTAAACATTTTTATGAACCCCCTTTGCAGCCTTCTGGAGGTCCCCGGACTTTTAATTGTCTTAAGTAATCACATTTTGACATCTAGGGCACTAAGTCAAATGTTTGCAACCCAACCCTGTAGACATCAAAGCAGGCGTGGCACATATTTGCTCAATTACATAATCATAATCACAATCATATAAAGCAGAATTTTGTCACAAACATTATATGTCTGAAGAATCAACTGAGCAAGAGCTGTATTGGACAGTATTCAACAATTTATACAACAGTTTAATAAACAAGTCATTCATATCAAGAGTATGTGAGCGTAGAAATGCATTACAGACAGTGCATGTCTTGTATTGGAAAATGTAATTTAAACACCTAAATGACACAAGTGCAACAAATATGTCCTCAAAAGCTGCACGTAATTCAGGTTTAGGTGGCCTATCATATGGCGACATCTCACGGTCACATGTTGTACTGCAGTCACTCAGGTCTAATAAAATACTTCACTGCTCCTACAGCTCTGATGACCTCAGGGAATTCAGCTGAATAATAATAATGCATTTCCAAAGAATAACGTTTAGCTCAAAATATTTGCAATAAATTGAGAGTGACGCAGTCAATAAAAAGGGTACAAAATGTTGAAATAACAGAGTGGTTTGGAAAATTAGTCATCTCTGAACCCCATGTGAAGTTATAGCTAAGCATGCAGCAGCAGCGGTGACATTTGACGATATGGAAAAGGTAGAGATCAATTCTTAGCATTCATAACAAAAGCCACTGAATAAGATTTTTTATCAAATACAATTAAATAAAATAATTTGTTAGGGTTACATTGCTTCAAGGACTGACCATTCCCATGACTTTTGCAGTCAAAAACATTTTACAGAGACTGCACTCAACTTCTTACCAATTATAACTAACAAGAAAAATGTATATTCACTATAAAAATATACATTCTTCCTGTCCAGGCTTGTTTTTAAAATTCCCTAACATTTCCAGGTTTTCCAGGAGTGTGGGAACAATGTTAATTAAACACAAACACATCCATTAAAAGCTATTCTGTGCTCAAGAATAAGTCCAAATAATTTGACAAAGATATTATTATTATTAGGACAAACAACATATATTTTACAATCCAAATACAGCAAAAAAACTCATTATTTATCTTTTTGCTCATCATTTGATACCTAAAAGCAAAATACATATTCAATATGTTACTATAATGTTTTATATATACAAATCCTTTAATTCAGTTTTTACACAAAAGAGCTTACGAAGCAACTACACAGTCTTCAAAAACAGGGGAACAGCAGTAGGTATCCTTTAGAGAGGCCATTCTCAGAGACACAGAAGGATGTTGTTGAGATGGGCTGAGAGGTCAGTGCACTGTTTTGTGAATTTCCAAATGGAAGGTCCTGTTCCAGGATGCCAGCTTCCACAGAGGAAGCTCTCACAAGCCGATGACACCTTTATGCTTCTTTGGATAGTCAGTTATGGGAATCTATACACCCCTGCATTAGACCCCCAATGACTTCCCCACCAGGTCACATAGAGCACATCAAAGAGCAGACATACAGACTAGAGATGAAATCAAACATGGTGGGAGAGCCAGACACACTAGTGGGAGAGACTTTACCAGTCAGTATACACTGTATAGTGTTTTAGTATCCATAGATGTCATTGACCACCCATCCAGCCTCTACTGCCGAGGACCCCCGGCAGGTCTCGTAGATGTCATTAGTGACAAAACCGCACTGCGTGGGCCGGCTCAGGACGTTCTCGTAGTCCTCAAACTGACTGTTTGCAGACGTCATGCTAAATGTTCTGTTAATTTCAGAGCTCATGTACTCCAGATGAGCTCCAGACTGGTTGAATTTGTCGGTGCGTTCATAATCCTTCTGACTTTTTGGAGCTACGGGACGCACCCACTGTCCTGGCACGGCATAGATTTCATTCTGTTCTTTTCTCCTGTAAAGACACAGTCAGAAAGTATATTATATGGCAGGCTGACAGACAAAATAGTTCATAGAGAATAACAAACTAAGAAATGATAAAAATGTTTGCAGTCCATTACATACCTTCTTGACATGACTCTGAAGCAGAACACCCCCGACACCACCAATATCAACAGCAGCATTACAGGCAGTGTGGCGAGGAGGATGTAGTAAATATTAGTGTCATCTGAAATAGAAACTAAGAGAAAGTCCATCATTATTAAAAAAAAAGTTCTATATATATAATTCAACTAATATTCTATTGACCATTAATTCCTGAAATACCTGATGACTCAGAGAGTTCAGTTTTCATCCTGTCATTGTCCACTCTAATGGGCGGCAGGTGCTTTGGCACCAGAGTCAGGTCATCAGCATCTAAAAACAAGAATCACTGTGAATGATAAATAAGCATTTATGGTGTTTGTCCTTGATCTGTTATGGATTTTGAGCCTGACTACTGTAAGCAAAAGTACTTCCACCACTAGAGGCCATCATAAGCATTATTATCCATCTTTTTAAACTAATAATTCACCTCAATATTAAAATTTTGTCCTTTTTTATGTCCTCATTTACACATTCTCATGGCCTTTTAAACCTATATAACTGTTTTACTCTGTGCAGAATGTTATTGCTTTTCCATGTGATTAAAGTGAACAGGAGAGTAAATGATTATTTTAATTTTTGTGTTATTTTAGAATTGATATACTACATATTAATATTTTGACTTACCTTTTATTTTAATATATTCAGTTTTAATTTTAAGTTTTAGTAATTTTGTTATATGCTTTTGTTTTCTATTGATTTTTATTTTAACATTTCTATTTAGCTTTAATTTTGTCTTATATCAGTTTTAGTTTTAGTAATTTTAGTACTTCCGCTTGCACTTATTTATCTCAATTTACCAAGGCAGCATTTCAAATTTTTTTTGAAAAAAGTTTTTGGATCTAATATTTATTTTATGATGATAACACTGGTAAATGATAAGACTCAAGTTGCACTTTTTTGGGAACTATCCCTTTAATTTTCAAGTTTTGTGGGCTATGTCAGAAAAAAGTAGCAAACGCACCAGAGAAAAGTTAAGGATTTGTTTACCTGCGAGTGTTGTGATATTTCCTGCCGGAGTGGGGACAGGATGCTTCTCTAAACACATACAGGAGGCAGCAGAGTTTACATTTGAAGTCCTCTTACATAACATGTTAACACTAAAGATGCTTGTCTCAGATTTGTTGCCTATTAAATATCTTAATGTGACAGCTAACATCAACACAAGCAAAAGCCTACCGTCTGAGTACTTGCAGATGAAATTATTCTTGGAATTGCAGTTGTAGTCAGTCCACTTGAACATGTTGTGCTCCTTCTGGCCAGAAGAAGATGAGGGCCTGTAGAATAACGCCACACACTGATCAAGGCCACACGAGGGCTCTGTCACCAGCCAGTTCCTGGAAAATCACAGACTCAATTAAAATTATATCGGATTTACTATTTTGCTTTCACTTAAAGGAACAGTTCACCAAAAAAAAATGAAAATTCTTTCATAATTTTTTATTTATTTATTTTTAATTTTCAAATAGCTTTGATTTTTACATTTACAGTTTTCATTTTTTTTTTGAGTTTTTAGTAATTTTTAATGTGCTTTTGCCATTTAAAAAAAAATAAAAATTCTATATAGCTTTAATTTTTTTCCCCATTTTTTTAATTCTAATACTACAACCAAACGTGCAAAAAAAAAATTTATTAAAAAAATAAATAAATAATCAATCAATCAATCATAAGAATATTTCAGGGTATTACTGCAAATATCCTACCTGAATGTGGCCTGACTGTAATCCAACCAGTAATACTGTGATGAACAATCAGCATTATATTGTGAGCTCCTTCGTAGCCCAATCCAAAAGTCTCCATCAGAGGCCCTGAGCTCCTGCACAAATCTCTCCACCAGACGCTGCTCATTCTCGGTCTCAATACTGAGCAGCTCTCCATCATCCTCCCTGCATTTCTGTCTGGCTGCCTCAAAGCTTGCTCTGAGCCTGCTGTCCTGGAAGCTTGTGATCTTATAGCAGGGCTTCTCTGTCCCTCTCCGGCATATCCTGTGATCTGCAAACCACATCACCAAAAAACACTGATGTTAGGGTTGAACCTGAAGTACTATTATGGAAATATTGCAGGAACCGTTATAGGAAAGTTGGCGCAGGGACATATGCGAGCAAAGAGAGGAAGAAACCAGTAGAACGTCCACAAACTGTCAGGCGGAAAATCCTCTCAAGCAAAGTCATGTGTGCGACAGCCATCAGCCATATCCTCCCTGACTAAAAAACAGCTGCCTGTGACCCATATATAAAACCCTTCTTATCCGTAAACTGTACATAAACAAACCACTGTACATAAAAGTACTCCGTGATTAAGCGTTTGTTGCATCAGCTGACGCTTGTATTCGTTAAATGTGGTTTTGCAAAACAAAGGCTTCAGAAATCGTTGTTTAAAAAGACTGCAGTCTCTTAACCGAAACTATCGTATTATTAGACTGTCATTATTAAATACTGTGCAGTAAAGAAGCATACAAAATCTAACGAAGATCATTTGAATATCACTATGCATGAACCGACATTTTTACATAAACAAGCACAAACTCACCACCGAACGCGCTTGATGCGCAGCAGGGATGGAAACAAACTGCCAAAACAGTTCCGATCAGTTTCATGAACTCCATCTCTACATAGTTTCAATGGGTGTGCGATTGCCACGACACGACTGTTTCTAGATCCTGCCAAAACGTCCCGCTGTCAGACAAAACCAACGCAAGCAAATTTTCACTCTGACTCCAAAAAGTTTGCTCGAGTCTCCGAATGAAAGTGCCTGCTAGCAGAGGCTGCTGTAGCTGTTTTTGCGCTCCCACTCATTACGTGTGAATTTTACAAGTGTTCCGAAGTAGTTTTTTCCTACAATGCATATCTTTTGTTCACTATTTTTAAATAAACAAGCTAATAATACATTAGTTAACACATTTTAAAAAGGTTACACAAATGTATTTATGTGCGTGTTTAGGCTTATTTTTTTCCATGTCACTTTGTTTCTTCATTGGAACGGGTTTGGAGAAATTTAGCATCACATCACTTGCTCACCAGTGGATCCTCTGCAGTGAATGGGTGCCGTCGGAATGAGAGTCCAAACAGCTGATAAAACATCATAATAATCCACAAGTATAATCCATGACTCCAGTTCATCAATGAATGTCTTGTTAAGTGAAAAGCTGCTTGTGTGTAAGAAACAAATCCATCATTAAGGTGTCCATAATCCATAATAATGCTTCCTCCAGCGAAAAAGTCCATCAGTTGTCCTCTCACATCAAAATTCACCAACATATTTGTTTAGAACTGTTTTGGACTGTTTTCGCTTATGAACAGTGCTTGATCTGTACATACAGTATTTCTCTCCTGATTCAGATGAGACGACTTTTTCACTTGAGAAAGCAATGTCATGGATAGAGGATTTTAGCTGGAAGCAATGGTTTGAAGTGAAGTGATTTGTTTAGTATAAAACATGCAGCTTTTTGCTTCACAAGACGTTAATTGATGGACGGAGTTGTGTGGATTACTTGTGGGTTATTGTGATGTTTTAATCAGCTGTTTGGACTCTCATTCTGACGGCACCCATTCACTGCAGATGATCCATTGGTGAACAAGTGATGTAATGCTAAATTTCTCCAAATCTGGTCAGATGAAGAAACAAACTCATCATCATCTTGGATGGCCTGAGGGTGAGTAAATATTTTCAGCAAATAGGCTATTTATTTTTGAATGAACTGTTCCTTAATTATCTTTAAATTATTAAATTGCCAAATTGTTGTTTAATTTTCATTTTGTAGTGCTTTGACTTTTGTATGTTAAATATGTTGCAGGATATAAGTGATAAGTAACCATGTGCATAATCCTTTAGCAATGTTTTGTGCTTTTCCTGTATCACTAACACATTACTAAACATCAATCACTGTGTAATCACTGTGGTTTCTACAGTTCATATAAAATCTGTTCAGAGACATGTAGTGCAGAGGGACCAATTTTGATTGGCTCACTAGCAAACTGGCAGAGGAAATAAGATGACTTTTTATGAGGTTGACTGGTCTGTGCAAGTCAAAGGAGCTCAGTCACTGCTGTTGACCCTGCCAGCTCACAGTCAGCCGCACACTATCCTCAGGAATAGGAAGCCAGTCAGGAAAGGAAGCACACAGTTTTTCAACAGCCTGTTTCCTCTTCATCTTTGTGGTTTTATTTTTTTTGTTGTCCTTTTTCATTTCCAGACATTTCCCCCTTGACCCGACAAAGAAAATAAATTCATTAAACAGCTTAAGCTGGTGTGTTTTTTCTGGTGTGTGTGGCAGTTACAAGAGGCCTACTTAGTTAAATTCTTGGTAGAGGCAACCTCCTACAGTGTTACCGTGTAATCGCAGTGAAATCTTTGTAGGGTATTATGAACAGATTCTGCAGATGTCATGAGGTTTTGGAGAAATAAGGGTGAGGCCATCAGGCCAGTGGCATTGCATGTGTAGTTTGTTTGTACTGATCTCTGGCAGGCTGCCCGGACTCATTGCCCCTCCTCACTGAATGTAATCTGTCATGTCACTCAAGTCACTTCTTTTGAGAACCACTAACTTCTAAACGTATGCTTGACGTTAGTACTGAAACCTTTTGAAAAACAGCACAATTGTGAGTGTTTTTGCTTTGTTCTGTTTACATCATTAGGCGTTTACATTATTTACATTGTTCTATTATTCTATGTATTACGTTAATATTGGAAAATTCGCATTATACAGCAGCATGTCTCCAAGCAACACACATTAGTGACGTTTCGTTCCAAAATAAAACTTTTAATTATTTGTTTGAGTGAATGATTCAATGACTCACTTATTACCAGAGGCTAATACTGCTCTCACTATTTCTGTCATAAAAAGATATATGAGAAATAGAAAGTATACTATGCTATTCCAGAATCAGCGTTTTTGAATGAACGATTGAATGACTCATTCATAAAGATTGCTGTAACAATGCAACCCATGTCATCACTCCTAAACTCATTCCGATTCGGGGACTGTAACTAGCTGTTGTGTATACCTGGATATTAAAATTACTATTTTCACAGAATGCCTTCCTGGCATTTTAGGTTGTGCTTATTTCAAATAATCTACAGTAACATGCAGCTTGTACACTTTGTTTAGGTATGTTCAGTTTGTGTCACCTTGTGTGGATGCTGCAGCTTGCATATTTATTGCACATGCATATAGAATGGACATTAAAGTTTATCTCACTGAATGCTATGAATTTTCTATAACCTGGATGCAGGAAAGTATAATATTGCAGCAGCCAGATATGAGTACTTAACAAGTACAGGCTGACTCTTGTAATAACTAAAAGAGAGGAGTTTGAGAAGACACCAGATCCACAGCCACTGCTTTCAGTGACATCATAGACAGATATTGAACGGATTGAACTTCAGTATTTGTTAAAAACATGTGAAAGTTCAAGATTATGTCTGCTTATTTTGTGCTCGAAACATTAGCTATAGCAATAAACAAGATAATAGATGTAGTCAGGGAAGCGCCATATTTAATTTTTGACGGGAATGAACACGAGGCTGTGAGGGATTCAATTGTACTGTTGTTTAACGATATATGGATTGTCCAGCTGACGAAACGTCTTTCCGAAGGAGAATAAATAAATAAAAAATGGACAAAAACGCCATAAAACAGTGACGTTGTTGTGAGTTGTGAAAATGATGCGATCTAGGATCATTATATAGTGCGTAAATTAGCAATGGCATCTTAATACCACATATTATTATTATTATTATTATTAGCCTATGTATTACAATATAATATAATATTATATTATATTATATTATATTATATAATTATAATCATTATTATTATGGGGTATTAAGAGGCCATTGCTAAGTTACTGGCAATAATACAAAATTGCAAGACTGAAGTCTAGTCTGGACACATAGGAACAACTGCTCACGTTACAACTGGTAGACCGGTAGAGCTGGGGGGAAAAAGGATTATTGTAATGTTTCTGCTGGCATCTATGTGAAAGTGACATGTTTTGATAAGGTTTCACATTTACCCAGAATTTACCTTGAAGTTAATGCATCCCAGAAATAACACAGACTGCTCTGGTATGAGGTTCCATTTGTGTCAAAAATGAGTCGACTGCTTTGTGCTTTGTACTATACATTTGTCTTTGTCTACAGTCATTGCCTACTTGTTCAGGTAAATCAGTATATGTTGACGTGTATGTTGTCTGTTAACGTCGTCTCAATCTGTCGTCCTGCTTGCTTTTTCTCTGTCATTTAATTACTGTCGTCCTTATTGTCGTTTTGTTCTGTCATCTTGTTCTGTCGTCCTAACTGTCATCTTCTGTCGTCTTGTTCTGTCGTCCTAACTGTCGTCCTGTTCTGTCCTCCTAACAGTCGTCTTGTTCTGTCGTCCTGTTCTGTCATCCTAACTGTCGTCCTGTTCTGCCGTCCTAACTGTTGTCCTGTTCTGTCGTCCTAACTGTCGTCCTGTTCTGTTGTCCTTACTGTCGTCTTGTTCTGTCGTCCTAACAGTCGTCTTGTTCTGTCGTCCTAACTGTCGTCCTGTTCTGTCGTCCTAACTGTCGTCCTAACAGTCATCTTGTTCTGTCATCCTAATTGTCATTTTATTCTGTCGTGCTTAATGTCGTCTTGTTCTGTCGTCATAACCTTCATCAGCACTGTAAAGTTAGTTTCACATTTCATATTCGACTAGGTTGCTTTAGGAACCGTCTGCAAATTCACCTCACAGTACAAAACGAAGTACAATAATTCATTCAAATTAATGTTCACAGGACTGTAGTAAATGCCTAGTGGGCAAACTGACTAAATATATTTTGCCAATGTCTCGCCTTAGACAATACTTCCAACATCTCCCTTACAGTCTGTACAGAGACTGACTTATTACAGGTGAAATTTTGCCAATACCTGCTTTACTGGACGTACAGTGCACAAATATGTTTAGAAAAAAACTACTGTAATTCACCAAAAAGGCTTTTTCATGTTCCAAAGGTTGTAGTATATACCTAGTTACAAAACTTATGAGTTTGCCAATATCTCCCTTGATGTATGTACAATGAACAAATATTTTATGAAAAAATTACAGTAATTTACAATATTTTTTTTTTTTTCCATATAGGCCTATGTACAGTACACAATTATTTTCATAAAAATTACTGTACGCAAAGTTTTTTTTGTAGGTTGTAGTACATTTGCAGTTACAAGACTGACTTATGATTTGTGAAATTTTGCTCATACCTCCTATACTGTACGTACAGTGCACAAATATGTTTAGAAAAAATACTGTAATTCACCAAAATGTTTTTAATGTTACAAATAGTACATTTCTAGGGACCAGACTGACTTACTACAGGTGAGATTTTGCTAATACCTCCTTTACTGTATGTACAGTACACAAATATTCTTAGAAAAAAACTACTGTAATTTACCAAAAGGGTTTGTTCATGTTCTAATGCTTGTAATACATTCCTAGTTACAAGACTGACTTACTACAGACAGGTCAGATTTTCCAATATCTCCTTTACTGTATGTACAGTGCACAAATATTTTTAGAAAAGGGTTGTAGTGTTTTCTTATTTAAAAGACTGACTTCCTCCAGGTGAGAGTTTGCCAATATCTCCCTTACTGTATGTACAGTACACACATCGTTTTTTTTTTTTAAACCTACAGTTATTCACCGAGAGGGTTTTATCATGTTCCAAAGGTTGTCTTATATTTAGTCAGTTTTGCCCACTAGTAATTTACCAATAGGTTTCTTTGCAGGATGACAGTTAGGACGACAGAACAAGATGACTGTTAGGACGACAGAACAGGACGACAGTTAGGACGACAGAACAGGACGACAGTTAGGACAACAGAACAAGACGACAGAACAAAATGACTGTTAGGAGGACAGAACAGGACGACAGTTAGGACGACAGAACAAGACGACAGTTAGGATGACAGAACAAAATGACTGTTAGGACGACAGAAGACAGAACAAAACAACAATAAGGACGACAGTAATTAAACGACAGAGAAAAAGCAAGCAGGACGACAGATTAAGAGACGACGTTAACAGACAACATACACGTCAACATATATTGATTTACCTGAACAAGTAGGCAATGACTGTAGACAAAGGCAAATGTATAGTACAAAGCACAAAGCAGTCGACTCATTTTTGACACAAATGGAACCTCATAATAATATTGGTGTTGCTATTTTTATTTTTTTGAACCAGCAGGTGGTAGCATTGTACTAGTACTGTTTTACTATTGTACTACTATTTGTTCTGAAGAACCTCAACGTTCCTTTCCTTTGTTCAGTTGTTAGATACTGTGATAAATGTGAAGTTGTTGTAAATTCTTATTCATAGGAATGTTGCCTTATAAATTTATGAATTACGGTTTATAAATTAAGTACAAACTGTACCCACTGTAATCTCGAAGGAGTCAATTCTGTCCTTATCTGACTGTGCAAGTGGCTTGACTTCTTGAACAAGTAAGATTCTCATACTTCACACTATGCATTTTACAATCTCTCCAAATCAGATTTAGTGATCTCTGCAGTCACATGAATTCATCTAAATTGAGAATAAGACTGAAGAACACAGGGAGTTGTTTTGTCCAGTGGACAAGAACAGAAAATCATCAAGGTGTGACGCATCCAAGCATAATATGTGAAATATGTTCTCACACCAAGGGGCTTTTTGACACAAGTGTATGTGCTTCATTCAAAGATCTTTGTCAGATTTCAGCATCACTCAGTCAAAATGGACCCTTTAGCCTTTAGCAGGGGTGTCTTGATCCAGCTGCTCTCAGAACACAATAGATGAGGCTTGCATGCGAGCCAGACGAACAAAGGTTATTTTTGGCGTTCTGTGTTTCATACCTTGTGGCACATTATCACATTTCTCGTATTCATAATGTTCTATTCCCAGGGGATGATGCAACATTTTATGTTTCAAATGATTTATACACAACAGACTCTTAATTTACGTTCTAAGACTTTGACATTTAATACTGTTACAGAAAAATATCTGTTCTCAGATGGACAAAATAGACAAAGTAAGAATTCTGGACAGTTTTTACAGTTGGTTCACACAGACAACAACACATCTGAAAGTTTAAAGATATGGATTTTCATGTAATACACAACATTATGACAAAAACATCAGTGTTACAACAAACCATATTTGTTTGTATGAGTAAATGTTGCTCAAAATCATTTACTCTCATTGAAACAAACCATACAACTAACACAATTTCAAATTAATAGCCACCAGGATACCTATAGTGTGCTATTCAAGACTTTATTTCTATAAACAGATTTAATTAATGCATTTCACATTATATACATACAAATTGCAGATGTCAATGTACGTAGCAGCTTCCAGATTACACATAATAAATCATAAACCTGATTCCAATTGCACTTCACATGTAAAAAATGATGGTAAAATGCCTTCGATCATAGAATAATGCTAACCTATTAACATATACATACATGTTTTCTACATCTTTGTTGTCATAATCACATATTTATCAGTCTTCATTTATAGTGACTTATCTGAATAACAGAACTGGTATCTCTTGGATATGCTTCAAATCTCACTGTCACTGTATTAAAGGAACTGTCATTGTTAACCAGAAGCAGCGGATTCATTTTATAATATGGGAAGGAATTGTACAGTATTGTAGTAGGAGGGATGAGACACTCCCTGCACCTAAATCATGCCTGGGGTCCAATGCTATATAAGAAGCATCTCATCACCTTTCTAAAATTGTGTCCCTGGGAGTTAAACAGGTATGGTTTACTGTTTCTTTTCACTGATATCTACTGCTTTTTCTCTTAAATGTTAATAAACAACGCAATGCATTCTAAATAATTACATTCATTGTAATTATAACAGTTGTATAAGTTAAGGTTGTGTTGTTGGATTACTTTTTCAGTCTGTGATTTTTTTTAGTCGTGTTCTGCTGTTGCTCTGTAGCAGGAATGATGCTGTGTCTCTGCTTCTGTGCACTGGCTCTCATCCTGCAACCGGTTCACTCTGCCTATAACTGCTCCTCGGAGTATAACAAGGTTCCAGGTGAATCTCTGACCTTCCAGATGCGAGACAGTCTTCCATTCTCTGCAGTTTGCTTGACACTATCACCTCTCTTTTTGGTTAGACAACAATGATCTGGTGGTAGACTGTGGCACCAACATGATCACTCTGGAGGTAAACCTGTGCACTGCTGAGTGGGCAGGCTTTGACCCCAACGGCCTGGCCCTGAACGGGGAGCGCAATAACGCCCAGTGCAAGGGCACCATTGACACCACTGTCAACCCACCTGTCATCCGCTACCATCTGCCAGTCAACCACAGCCAGGAGAACCCATGTAGACAGTCTCTGCAGGTGGGAAGAAAAAAAGACATTTCAGTCTTCAAGAGCTGGAAAAATGTCATCCCTTTTTTTTCTTAGATAATTTTAATTGGTATTAGAAAATACAAAATAAAAAAATTATAAGATCATAAAAACTGCATAAATACTAATTATAAAAAATAGTAAAAGGTTAAAAAAAAACAATAGAACATTTTAAAATACAGTATACACATATTAAATATAATAAAAATAAAATAATGTGTTATAATCACAAAAGTATATAAAGTTTAAAAACTTTTTTTTTTAAATGTCTTAAAAAGTATATACATACTTTTAAAAAAGCAGTAAAATGTAGAAAAGAATCGAAAATGTTTAATTATGATTATAAAAAAGTATAAAAATGTAGTTTTTAAAACGGTAAAAAAAGTAAAATAGTTTTAAATGCATTGCGTTTGTGTATAGCACTTTATTGAATTTCCCTTTGGACATTTTTAGATTGTAGATGAGGTGCCCAGTTCCTCTGGTCCATTCAGCATGTTCTCCAGCATTCAGTCCGTCATTATCACAGGATACATTGATACGCCCAGCTCTTCAGAGGGCGTCATCAGTTACTCCACAGACCTCTACTATCACTTCTCTTGCCGTTACCCGCTAGAATATCTCATCAACAACACTCAGATTGTAGCGTGAGTATTCAGTCATTCACTCTCCACTACTTCACCAATGGCAGTATGACAACAAAAGGCTTGACTTGATTAATATTCTTCCTGCAGGTCATCAGTGTCAGTGGCCACTAGTGACAACAATGGTACTTTCATTGACACTCTCAGCATGGGAGTCTTCAATGTAAGTGTGAATTTGTCTTAAATTGAAATGAAAATATGTATAATTTTATTGATATTTTTTATTATTTCTGTATCAGAGCACAGATTTTAATAGCCAATTGGTGGTTCCGCTTACTGGATTAGAACTGCGCACTAAAGTCTATGTTGAAGTTAAAGCTGCCAATCTCACTGGAAAGTAAGAACATGGCAGTTTTCTCTTAGACAGTGAATGGCATGTTTCTTAAGGGTTTTGTTGTGAAATGAAATACTGCCTTTTTTTCAGTTTTCATCTCTTGCTGGACCACTGTTTTGCGACCCCATCACCATATAATCACACCAACTACAAACAGCACAATTTTTTCACAGGGTGAGTTACTCCTCATTAACAATTCATTGCTCAAATTGGACCCTTAGTTGTTGATTTGTGTTCAGTGTTTCTCGATTGTTTCATGACAGATGCTTTATAGAGAACCGGACAACTGTGCTTTATAATGGCCGTTCCAAGTTTTCTAGATTTTCATTTGAAGCCTTCCGCTTCGTGGAGCACCGTAATCAAGAAATGTCTACTATATACCTGCACTGCATACTGCGACTTTGCGAACCAAACAAGTGCCAAGAACTTCTTGATGTAGGAGTCTTTTACTGTTCGAATAGAATGAATACTACTACCGAAAATATCATCCAATTAACATTTCACTTATTTTACTCATACAGTCTTGCAACTCTGCCAGAACACAAAGGCGAAGGGCCCTAGAACCTTACGGATCACAAGCCAAAGATTCTGCCACAGTGTCTGTGGGTCCTCTGCACACCGCAGCCCTGAGTAAGTCAGTCACATATACACATGAATCCAGCATGAGTCCAAGCTTATTGTCAAACATACTGAATTCCTAATCAGAGCGATTTTGAGATTAGCCTTACTACTCTCTCTTTTTGATCCTTGTAGAGAATGAAGTTTCTTCTGCAATGACCTCTGGTATGGGATTCTTTTTGAAACTTTACTTCCATCAAAATATTACTCTTTTTGCTTAGTTCATTTTAAATGGTGTTAGAATACCAAAATAAACATTTTTATAAGGTCTTTAAAGCTGCATACATACTAATAAACATAGTAAAATGTCAAAATTATTATTAAAAATGTAAAACCAGTATTAAAAAATGATTTAAAACGTATTAAATATAGCTAAATAAAAATCTAGACACTAACAGCACAGTGCCATGTGTTGACAGCAACTGATTGTTTGTCTTGTGAATCAGGAGGCAGTGAGCTGTTAAACAGGGACAATATGAACGTGGCTGGAGTGGTGGTGGGGGTCATTTTTTCCACCGGCAGTGCTGTGTTGCTGGTTATGGCTGGATGATTTGTGCTGAAGAAGTTTTGCTGGGCTGGTGCTCTGCCTCGGGCTTTCCACTAAGAGATCCATCAACTCGCCATCTGTTTTGCGTTGAATGAAGCTTAATTTGATATGCCGATAAGACGTCTGATCACATCACAGCATCTGCACAAACCAGCAAAAAAACGCTTTGCATAATGCCTATTTAGCATATTTTAATCTATTTAGACAGCACTGTGTAGTCCAGTCACCATGCGCTTGGAAGAAAAATCAAATGCTTAATTCTCTCATGTAAATACAAATACTGATATTGGCATTGTTTGACATCTTTTAGATAGTTATCTGAATAATACTGTAAGAGGGATGTAGGCCTAGCTGCATTATTGAGAGGAACAAACTGTGCATATAATCTTTTTGTAATATTTTGATTACACATTGCTTCTTATACACATTGCTTGTATATTAGCTCAGGGGTTTTCAAACTTTTTGATGCCAAGGACCCCCAAATATGATCAAAAGGCAGCTATATTTTGTCATGTATAAAGAACCATTTATATTGTGTGAGAAATATTAAGTGTGCAATGTTGTTTATTAAATTAAATAATTGGCTTTTAGTTCGACTGTACCAAAAGCAAAGTAAATTATTCAAATAATATCTGGAAAGTTTTCTACCGACTATTAGATGAATTTAGTATAAAATAATATTTAAAATAGGATTTATTTGTAAAAGAGCTTTTTTATATTTTGTGTTAAAAATGATTGCATTTGATAAACATGTTAACGTTGACAGCCCTAAAATTAAATTATGTAAAAAAGTTTTCTATTATAGATTAAAGTAGTTTGTAACATAGTTTTCATTGTGTCTAATTTTTCACATTTTCTACGGACCCCGGTTTGAAAACCTCTGTATTAGCCAATGATTTGCTGCTTCCTGTAATTTAATATGATATCACAATTGTTTAGATGTGATTTATTTAGAAAGAACTTTTATTCATATACTGTAGTTGAGACAATAATCAATGGACAACACATATTTATTTCAAATATGTACAAACTGAACTTTTTTTATTTATATGTTTATGAAACAGCATATCCATCCACACATTACACAGAATATCTTCAGTAAAAGGAAGAAAGGTTTTCTGTTGTCTTTCAATTCAATGGATTTCGCTGTACTTTACACAAGGATCTTTCTGAAAACTGTACAAACAACAATATTGTTCTACAAAAGTTACAGGTCACAATGTACAATTCAAACATAAGAGCTGTTATTTACAGTACATTACAGTTCCATTTCTGATTGGAATGGAGGTGTGTTGTTTAATTTAGAGTGTGTACGATGTCTTGTAATAGGGCTGTGAGTCGGGTTGAGAAATCCTCCTGTATGGATTCTATGTTTGTCTGATGGAAACCAGCTGACTCACCATGACTCTGATTTTCTTGTAGAGCGATCAACTGTTGGTCTAAGTTAGAAATAAACTGTTGATTCCGAGCTGAGGAATTCTGGCAGAACTGATCCACCTTTGAAGCCATCACATCCCTTGGAGGCTGTGCCGAGGCCAGATGGCCTGCCAGAGCTATCTTGAGTGCCGCCACCTTCCCTTGTACCTCTAAACTGAAGGTACACACTTCCTGTCCCAGCCTGGCAGTAACTTCCTCCCAAAGCTCCTTTCCACTGCTGTCTCGTTCCTCCTCTACAGCCTCAAATGCTTTTGTTTTAAAGTCCTCAAAGGCTGCTGTCCTTTTCTGGTGGCTTACCTCCAAAGCTAGCGTGATCCTCTGCACTGCCTCCTGGTAGAGTGTGGCTATCTCTGGGTTCAGGTCCTGGAGGTTCAGACTGAGATTCTCACAGAGTTCCTGAGTATTGGATTGGAGAGCCGTCTGGAGCTGCTTAGTGAAGGGGGAGAGGAACTCCTTGACATTGGCCATAGTGTGTTTCGGGTGGCTGGGGTAAGGAGAGAGTCTCTCCCTCAGTTCAGCAAGCTCCTGCTTGAGACGAGCCCTCAGGCGCTCAGACTCCATACTCAGTTTGCGACTCAGTTCAGCTGCCATGGGGTTGTAAGAGTCTTGGGAGTAAAGGTCACTGCTCACCACATGGTTCTTCCACACACCACTGCAAAACAGGATCAGGGGTCAGTGATTTGGACAATGACTTGGATGTGGACAAGAATGTCCATGATAAAGAAAAGGAAAAAAATCAAACTAGTTGTGCCAAGTTATTCGAAATGTACTTTTTGTATTCTTGTTGGTTCATATGGTTTAAGAAACTCTTATACAAAAAAAAAAAAATAATCAATTTAAATGTCAAGTGGTGTAACCATCAAGTAAAAAGAAATAACATTTTCCATACACCTTGATAACATTTGAGTGTACACCTCTTTTCATTATTTTCAAAAACATTTTTAAATGTATTTTTCAAGGTAAAATTATTAATTCATAAATATCTTTACTTTTTTGGTGGGTTGCACTACATGGCATTACAAACGTTTTTCAAATATTAAAAGTTTTTTTTCTAAGAAATAACTATATGACTATATTATAACTACTTAATAAGGTTATCCATTCGAGAATATAATTTTTTTCATCTCATCTTCATTATGATATCACAGATGCATTGCTCTGACATTTTCACTTCATGTCCCTCAAAAAATATCAAAATGAATTTTAATTTAGGAATTAAAAACACGCTGATCACAGAAGAGGTGTATTCAAGACATGGTATGTATGAATAACATTTTTTAATGCATGAAAATAAACAAAATAAATAAGCATCATGTCATTGTACCGTACTGTCAATACTTCTACTATGAGAGTGAACTTACTTCAAGTCTTTGGCAAAATTTTTCTTGTCAATGGCCTGATTGTCTCTCTGTAAACTCCATGCGTCTCGACTGATCTCATCATTGAGTGGAAATGCTGAAGGGGAGGATGGTTGCATTAGATAAATGTAAAAAAAAAAAAAAAAAAGGTAAGTATAAGGAATGTAAAAAATCTCCATTTTAGAGCAAATGGAAATTGATAATAAACTGAAGAGGCAACAAACCTGTTGTAGTTGCTAAAGCCAAAGCCAATGCAACAAACTGCAGATTCATATTTTTGTAGTGTTGCAGGTTATTCTAAAAGAAAGAAAGAAACAAACAGGATTTATGTAATTAGATCCATTTATTTAAATATAATTGACTGCCAATAAATTAAAGAGGACAATTCAAATGTCATGAATGAATTAGTCTATTAGTCTACCTTACCAGTTGATGTGAAGATGAGAATTTCTTCTCGGGGTCCACATTTAAAGCAGTCCCTTATCAGAGGCTGTCCTGCTCTTCATCTGTGTCAACACATACCACGTGGAGGGTCAGTTTGATAACGATAGGTGCTAGGAACCTAAAGATATTTTGCAGAATGGTCAAAGCTGCTCTCTTCCAACAACACAGATTCAGAGTAGCCCCAGTGATGTCACATCAAGGCCAATATTGACGCAGTTCCAATTCATGCGAGGTCATTGCTATTGGAATGTTTACTACTAACCGGAGGTATTTGGTCAGCTCTTATAGTCAACAGGTTACTTTTACACGACATGGGCTTCATACAGGATGCTCTGTTCCAGGGATTATGTTGGCTGTGAACTTAACTGCATGAAATTTGGCTTAGTTTTATCAGTCATGTTGAGTCCTACTTAGTTTTCCCACAGCAATGACACAGAAATAAGTCACAGAGAATGAACCCACCAGGCATGTGCTTGCTGCATTATCTCTGGCTCCACGAACAATTATAGTTTGTTTGTTTGTTTACAGCAACAGTGCTGTTTGTTTGTTCTTTACTAAATGAGTCCTTAGGTTTGCTTTGAGTCAGCTAGTGATATACAAAGCCAATAGCGGCTTACTTTGAGCATTTGTTTATTCCAGTTTAGACCCACTTTCTGGCGGCTGTATAAGTGAGCATTAGGCAAGAACAAACCGTATACAGGGAATTTTGCCATTCAAATGCCATAGTTTTAGTTACCAAACATTCTGTTTGTCCAGGGTAGTGTGTTGTGTAAATCTAAAGCATTACATCATTGTAATTTGCTCCATTTATTTTGCTGTCTGGGCAATAACATGTTTATCTAGAGATACAATACAATTATACAATTGTTCAATTGTGGTGACTTTGGGAGCATCACTTTTACCTTTTCCTAAATATTATCGGTGTATCACTGGTTAAATTTCTGAAAAAAAAGTTGGATGTTAAGTCAGTCATATATCTTATCACCGACCCAAAAAACGAACGGAAACTAAACAGACTTTATACCCTTCAGCAGAACTGGATCAATCCCACTACATTCATTCACAAATTTAACATCCTTTGGCCTAGGAAAGACTAATTCACGTACGTGACACACACTTAATAAAAAAGTGCTTCATCGCTGCTAAACGTTAATATTCATTTGCAGGGTTTGTTTCAGGTAAATATTCCTATTCTTCTTCTTCTTCTTCCTACTGAGTGAGAAACAGCTCTAAAGGATTCAGTTCATACGTGAACTCTTCGAATGATTAAGGTTGAACCACGCACTGATTCAGCCCGCACTTGACTCTGATTCATTCGCGCTTCAAAACAGCCGAAAATAAGTGGCAGACACAATAGATGAACACAAAAAATAAATTTCAGTTAAAATGTTTCTTAGGTTGGTACACGGTATTCCATGTATTCCAGTACATTTTTTTAGGGCACAACAGTGTTTTACTTGTGGCTTGTGCCACAGGAAAACGAGTCTAGCGAGTTGTAGCGTCGCCTGCTATTTATAAATGCGTCACTAGTGAGTTAGATCTTTAAATACAGACACAGTTGTTATCTAGGAGGAGACTGCGAATAACTCTCCATGTATTGAGTTTAACTTGCAATAACAAATTGTGCAACAAGTTGTTTTGTGGGAATGGATATCAATTTATAAGTAGGCTAACTATAACATATATTAGCAGTTTTTTTTATCAGATAAGTTTATAACTTCGGCACTAAAGCTACCTTGTCAGTTGAGTTCATTCTTATGTAGGGCTAAAAGTGTGTGAAATGTGAACATTTATTGCATAATTGAAGTCACCATTAGGTCATAGTCCACACATGCTCAGATAAAGTAATTCAGGGTCCAAGTTCAATGATTTGAATCACATTGCAAAAATTATGAGGTCATCATAAGCAGTAAGCATAGTGTTTAACTGGCATCCAGATTCATACTTTTTAAAACATTGTTTTTTACTCCAAATGTTATGTCTGATTTACATTGTCAATACTAGATATGATTCCCTTGCACAGTTTAAAGAGTGTAATAATTTTTGCTTAAGTAAGTGTTTGATGTTAATTCAAGCTTGTTTCTACTGCTATAGGACTCTGGATCCTGCAGATTCAACTTTAACCCAGATATTGCAATCGGTTTACTAGGCTGACCATGGCCTTCTCGCCTACTGGGTGCATCAAACGAATGAAGCCAAGGGATGTGAAAAACAAGGTTTGTTGTTTCAGCATCCCATTGCTTGTTTGAATAGAGAGTGCCTGGAATGTTCTCTTTCCCTGACAAAGTATTTGAGAAAGTGTACACAAGTAGGACATTTCTGATATGACTGGACTTTTTCTCATAAAACTGCAACTTGTGACTGATTTGATATTTTTCAGATGTGCTGAAAGACATTTAAAGCACAGCCAAAATTATTAATCAGTTTCATGGTTTCACTGTGGCCTGTAATCTGAACTGGCAGCATCAGGTTGCATCTTTCTACCTATTGGCATGTGTGATACTTTATCTCTAGACTGTTCATGAATCATTCAGCATGGCAGGGAGAGAGATTCCTGTATCCCTTTGAACTGTCTCTGAGCCCTGGACAGCAAACTGACATGATGTGCTCGTTCTGGGTTTGCCTCTGCTGGCCTACCCTACTTTGCTGGTTCTTTGCCCCAAGACTGAGCACTGCTGTTGAATCAAACATAACTCTAAGAGTTCCTGAGAGATCTTCCTGCAAACCAGGTAACTTGAATTTTTCTGGAACACGAGGATGTAAAAAATGCATCAAGTGGGTGTTTATTGGGGTTAATTTTAATTACAATGTGAACAAGACAACTGTCCTAAACTCTATACCATGCCTTGATCATATATGTTGGCTACTTTTATGTGTATTTTTATATGTATAATAAAAATAATTATATTTTACACTTGTTCTGTTAAACTCTAAAAATGCATTATACAAATTATTTTAAATTACAATGATCTAATAAGTGAATTAATCATTTTGATATTCATTGTTACAATTATTATCACTTGTGATAATTAAATTGCAAGCTATTTCCAGCCATGATGCAATTTTGTGAAAATATTTAAAAAAGTGTACAAATGCATTTAATATGTGTGTATTTAGGATGCAGTGCTATGAAATTTGCCTTATCAAGACAAGAATTCAGACATTTATCCCAATATTTGTTAAATGTAATTTCAGAAGACCAAGTACATTAGTTAGAGTGTGAAAAGTGTGTTTTAAGAGCTTATTTTCTAAAAGTTCACATCGACAAAAATTGAATGTTTGAAGAAAAACTTAAAGAGTAGTTCATGCTGAAAGTTTACTCACTCTCAGGCCATCCAAGATAGCATTACATCACTTGCTCAACAATGGATCCTCTGCAGTGAATGGGTGCCGTCAGAATGAGAGTCCAAACAGCTCCATCAGTTAAAGTTTTGTAAAGTGTAAAGTTGTGTGTTTGTATTCATCAAGATGTTTCATCATTAAAGTCATAATTAAGACAGATGCTTCTGATGATTTATAGTTAAATTGCTTTATTAAAATTTTTGATTTGTGTAATGGATTTGATGATGGGCAAACATGCAGCTTTTTAATTCACGAGACATTAATTTATGAACTGGAGTTATGTGGATTACTTGTGGATTATTGTGATGTTTTTATCGGCTGTTTAGTTTCTCATTCTGATGAATTGGTTTCTCTTATCATTCCCATTCACCGCAGAGGATCCATTGGTGAGCAAATGATGTAATACTAAATTTCTCCAAAAGTGTTCTGATAAAGGAACTAACTTATCTGCATCTTGGATGGCCTGAGGCTGAGTAAATTTTCGGTAACACTTTAGAATAATGGTCCGTTGTTAACAAGTAACTATGCAGGAAGTAATAGGTAGTACTACATTAACACTTAACTTAATACTATTAACTAATAGAGAAGCAAGATTAACTAAGCAGTAAGTAGTAGCAAATTTAGGACAAAGGTAGTTCCTTATTAGATATTTGATAATTAATAAAACAATATATCCTCATTGAGAACTACTTGTGAACTATGACCAATTAATAAAGAATAACCAATTAATTACTAATCACAACAGTAACGTCTTAAAAGTGAACAATTGGGTTCTTTGTGGTAATTTGTGGTAACTAATTTATGAATTTGATATCCCCCAAATAAGTCGGCTACATTTTAAAATTGTGACTACTACTCTTACCAAAGGATGGATGTTCTCTGTTTATTTCAAACAAAAGCATAAAATAATAATACAAATAATTATTTTAAAAATGTTAATAATTAGGAAGTGATTGAATTAGTTCACAATTATGAGCTCTAGTTTATGTCAGTTCAGTATGTCTCCGACTCCAAAAGACCTATACCTTTAGTGACAGTATGCTAGGGAGGACTTTTCTTGAATAAAATAACAATGTTCTCTTGACAAAAACAATTCACATCCTTAATGAAGTTGCTACTACTTACTGCTTAGTTAATCTTGCTTCTCTATTAGTTAATAGTATTAAGTTAAGTGTTAATGTAGTACTACCTATTACTTCCTGCATAGTTACTTGCTAACAACGGACCATTATTCTAAAGTGTTACCAAATTTTCAGCACATTTTCATTTTTGGGTGAACTGTTCCTAAGACTGAAATTGAGTTTGATTATTGAAGCAAGATTAACCTTCTAATTTTGTGCACTCTGAAGGTTTTTACTGCCCAGAGGGAGGTGAGGGTCCAGTTCCATGTCTCAGAGGAACATTTGGACCAAGTTTTTGGGCCCATTCTGTGAATGACTGCATCAGCTGCCCGCCACATCACTATGGACCTAGAGAAGGCTTGAGGAATTGCCTGCCCTGTGGGCCCTGGTCACAGCAGCCTCTGCCTGGACAGGACAGCTGTACATGTCTGCGAGAGGGTCAAGTCTTCCAGGTAACAACTTATTGCGTTGTTTACACAAGTCCCCATGCATTTGTAGCTAATTGTAGAGAAGCAATCTGCAGACCTCTGCTCAGACAGACGCTCATGTTTCAGCCTAGTGGGAGTCTGGTTACCACTCTCACTGACTGCTGAATGCTCTTTTCATCAGTTACTAGTCACTAGGGAAAACAGTCAGGATTTTTTGTCTCTAACGGCTGCTGTCTTCCCAATCCTGAATGTAGGCCAGTGACGGACAGTGTCCATGTACTTTAGGATACACACAGAAAGGAGAAGCCTGTGTGTTGAAGGTCTATGAGATCTGCAAGGATGGAAGAGCACGAAACCAGCATGGAGAATGTCTGGACCACAAGCAATGGAAGCAGTATTGCTCCCAGCAGGTGAGCATCCAAAGGAAAGAGGAAACCGGGGTAATAATGAGAAACCTGCATTACAGTTGTGCTGTTTGTACAGTGATGATGACATACCATTCAAAATTTTATGAATGGTGCGTGATAACTTGCTTATTTTGCTTATGAAAGACATCCAATCTTCAATGTTTTCTTAGTGTTGAATGGTTGACCAGCAAGTCAATGACCTGTAAAATAAAATACCTTCCTCCATGAACTTTTAGTGCACACATAAGGGGCCACATGTGTACCACTGAACATGATGTGTGACTTATGACCCAGTGACGCAGTTTTCTCATTGAGCAATATGTCAAATGTTGTACCCCCCCAGGTGTGTCCATCTCCTGAGCTGTATGAAGGCTATGATGGTTCCCTGGGCCTGTGTGCTTGCAGAGGGCTGTCCAGGCCTGAGCCAGACAGGGTTGAGTGTGTGGGCTGGTGCCGGAGCATCCTGAGTCCAGTTTTGCAGCTGGTTTGCACTGGAAGCCTTTACCTGCTCTACACTGAGTCTAATCAACAGGTCAGGCCTAGTCCATCCACGTCATGATGTGGTGTTAGGAAGGAGACCCAAAACATGATGACCACCTCATAGTAGTCTAGTTTTGGGGTAACACATTACAAGCAATGTGCCAAATGAATTTTCCCCCAGATAGTAAAAATGCATGTACTTTGTTTCATAACATCTTGATAAAACTACATGTCTTACTTTTCCATTTATTACATTAATTTGAAAACCTCTCGCTTTGGTAGGAGTAATAGGGGTATATTTTAATGCATGCATTTAAGCATTGTAGCCTGTCAAAGTTTTATGTTTAAAAAAAATACACCAAAACAAAGTTTATTTTTTTGTCAAAAATATAATATTCATATATGATTAGTTGATTAACGTGATTGAATTTCCAGTATGGATACAATTTTGCTGCATGAAAATCTGGACATTTTAATCGTTTTATGCAATGCTATTTTAGTATTTTTTTATATACTATTATTATATTTATTAATATTTTGAATTAGCTTTTAAATATTCAGTTTCCATTTGAATTTTAGTCTAGTACAATTTATAGGCTAAACAATTGTAATTTAGAGGCACTCTTCATAAACTGTAAACCATTCTACTTGCTGCGGGAGTTTTATTCTTTCATTCACGCGAATGTGTACATTCCTCCAGACGCATGTGTGAGTGCAGCGCTTCAACAGTTGGCTGAACAAATGGACTGAAAATGGAGCAAAAGTACCCAGACTCTCTTTCAATCATTCTTGGATATTCTAAGAATGCAAATATTTCCCGTAAACTGCCAAAATACAGACAGCATGTTACATGTCCCACCAGAGACAGTAATATATTGGATCACAGTTACACCACAATAAAGGATGCATTGCTCTGTCCCACGGGCAGCTTTGGGGCTCTCTGATCACTGTCTAGTTCATCTCATACCAACCTACAGGCAGAAACTGAAATCAGTTTGATGGACTAATGAAGTAGATCCGGATTTACAAGCCTGCTTCGACTGCACTGATTAGAGTGTTTTTGAAGCTGCAGCCACCAATCTGGATGAGCTCACAGATACTGTAACTTCATATATCAGTTTCTGTGAGGATATGTGCATTCCTACCAGGACATTTCTATCATTCCATAATGATAAACCATGGTTTACTGGGAAACTCAAACAGCTTCATCATGCAAAAGAGGATGCTTACAGAAGTGGGAATAAAATCTTGTATAACCAGGCTAGAAACAGACTGACAAGGAAGATCAGAGTGACTAAAAGTAGCTACTCTGAAAAGCTGAAAAAAAAAACAGTTTTCAAACAATGATCCGACATCTGTCTGGCCAGGCC
>NW_015549566.1:576402-579879 GCF_001515605.1 Sinocyclocheilus anshuiensis | reverse complement strand
TCTCCTCTCCAACCATTCAACCTGTGCTTAAATTGTGTGTACAGGATGTGAACTGGGTCTTCAGAAAACAGAAGACTAAGAAAGCTTCAGGCCCAGATGGTGTTTCACTTGCCTGTTTAAAAGTCTGCGCTGACCAACTGGCCCTCATCTTTACACAGATCTTCAACTGTTCTCTGGAGCTGTGTGAAGTTCCCTCCTGCTTCAAACACTCCACTATCATTCCGGTCCCCCCAAAAAAACCAAATCACTGGATTTAACAAAACTACAGACCTGTTGCTTGCATTGCTCTGTCCCACGGGCAGCTTTGGGGCTCTCTGATCACTGTCTAGTTCATCTCATACCAACCTACAGGCAGAAACTGAAATCAGTTTGATGGACTAATGAAGTAGATCCGGATTTACAAGCCTGCTTCGACTGCACTGATTAGAGTGTTTTTGAAGCTGCAGCCACCAATCTGGATGAGCTCACAGATACTGTAACTTCATATATCAGTTTCTGTGAGGATATGTGCATTCCTACCAGGATATTCCTGTCATTCAATATTTGATAAACCGTGGTTTACAGGGAAACTCAAACAGCTTCGTCATGCCAAGGAGGATGCTTACAGAAGTGGGGATAAAATCTTGCATAACCAGGCCAGAAACAGACTAACAGAGGAGATCAGAGTGGCTACAAAAATCTACTCTGAAAAGCTGAGAAAAAAACCCCAACAACCTGGCATCAGTATGGACTGGTCTGAGGAATATCACCAAGTACAAGACACCACCCCCGCAGTCTGTGGAGAATCAACAACTGGCTGACGATTTGAATGTGATTTACTGCCTAACAGATCATTGGAGCTGTGTGAAGTTCCCTGCTGCTTCAAATGCTCCACCATCATTCCAGTCCCCAAAAAGCCCAAAATCACTGGACTTAATGATTACAGACCTGTTGCTCTCACGTCTGTGGTCATGAAGTCATTTGAGAGACTGGTGTTGGCCTATCTAAAAGACATCACTGGACCCTTGCTGGATCATCTTTAGTTTACGTTTAGCTTAGGTTAGTTTAAAATTAGAGATGCAGTTGTCCGTAAAATGACGGGGGAAAAAAACATTAGGGTTGTACTGCTGTGGTACAGTGGAAAAAAATTATTTTGCGTACTGATTCTTTGCAACCTCATCTTTAGGATGTGAAAATAAAACAAATTTACTTTGGAGTGTTTTTGAAGCTGCTGCCACCGATCTGGACGAGCTGTAACATCATACATCAGTTTCTGTGAGGATATGTGCATTCCTACCAGGACATTACTATCATTCAAAAATTATAAACTATGGTTTACTGGGAAACTCAAACAGCTTTGTCATGCCAAGGAGGATACTTACAGAATTGGGGATACAATTTTGTATAACCAGGCCAGAAACAGACTAACAAAGGAGATCAGAGTGGCTAAAAAAAGCTACTCCGAAAAGCTGAAAAAACAGCTTTCAGCCAATGACCCAGCATCAGTATGGACTGGTCTGAGGAACATCACCAAGTACAACACATCACCCCCACAGTCTGTGGAGAATCAACAACTGGCTGACGATCGGCCTATCTAAAAGACATCACTGGACCCTTGCTGGATCATCTTTAGTTTACGTTTAGCTTAGGTTAGTTTAAAATTAGAGATGCAGTTGTCCGTAAAATGACGGGGGAAAAAAACATTAGGGTTGTACTGCTGTGGTACAGTGGAAAAAAATTATTTTGCGTACTGATTCTTTGCAACCTCATCTTTAGGATGTGAAAATAAAACAAATTTACTTTCACAGCATAGGACACAGCGTCTTCTCGACATCAATAAGATAAAGTGCTTGAGGGTGGGTCAAGTTGTTCACGGCCGTCCAACGAAGAACATAGGTGTGCATTATGCCAATGTGTTACCCAGTGACGTGGTGTATCCTTCATGGAAGTGGGATTCAAACTGATGACTTATTTTGGCTGTTCAGAGTCTATTCTTTCTTTTGGGAGACAATAATGTAAGTAGTGCCATAGTTATGATATGACTGTGTAAAGATCCTCAACAGCAAGCAAAAACTTTATCTTTTGAGTTTTTTATTCCTTCTTTCAAGTGTCATAATCCATAGGATGCTTAACTGCAAAAAAAGAAAGGAAACACGGTATGACTGGATAGCGTTTACAACAAAGTACACAATGTGAGGGACTTGCACAAGACATTGAGAGTGTAATACAACCCTGTTTACACACAAGTGACAGCTTAGCACAAACAGCGGTAGGATAACACTCTGACCTATTTGTCATTAAACTACACTTTTTGCTCTTTAAAGGTGAGCATGTCTAGAAGCATGCTGGAGACCGTCCTCAAACACTGGGACTCCCGTGGGAGCTTAGAATGCAATGTGCAGCTCAACTTCTCCAGGCCTGTGTACACAGTTAAAACAGGAGGTGAGTGGCCAGAGACAAGGGCAGGAAGTAGAGAGGGTTTCATGACCACGGTTTATCAGCAGCCTGCTCTCTGTTTGCCATTGTGCAGAGGCGGGCTTCTTTGGTCTGCTTAATGCCGTCCCTGTGGAGGTCAGGAGATTGATTCTGGCCCACAGCCACCAAACCAACAGCCATTTTGAGCCCCTAGATACAGACCGAGGTATGTAATACATCAATGTGTCTTATATATACACACAACCAGTGTATTAGACATGTTTAATGAGATATGTTTTGTTAGGAAACATCAAAGACAAAGAGGAAGATTGGGACTCTCATTGGTCCAGTAAATCATCAGCGTTCGATACGTCCGACATGAGGCCTGGAGGAGTCTTGAACCCAACAGCATGTCTACACCCGGGAGACATTCTTCTCTTTACCGTGACCCAACAGCACTATCCTCAGTATGATGTGTAAGTACATGCTGACATGTGATTCATCTGTAGCCCATCCATTTTCACTGTCCCAGATTGTCACAGAGGGAATCCTGCTTTTTTTCACAGAGACAGCTTGTACAACACTAATGATGCATTTGACTGGGGACCCTTCAGATTACTGGCACAGGACCAAGAACTGGCACGATCTACCCACTCCCTTTTTTCCATAAGTCTCCATGAGCCTGGGGTGTACACCTTCAAACTCAGCAGCCACCAGCATAGGCACATGGTATTATGATCCATTTTCATGCTATGGTGGATAACTGTTACATGTTATTAAAATTATGTACTACTAAATACTAAATAAATTAAACAATAAAATACTAAAAACTAAAATCAGTTGTTTTAAATGCAAATTAAATGTAAGTATTTCTTTCAGTTAAATATGTTTACACTCATACTTTGGTAAAATTACAGCTTTACATATATTAATACATTAAAAACAGTAATATTGTGAAAAATTATTTCATTTATTTAACAATTTAAAATAACTGTTTTCTATTTTCATATATTTTAAAATGTAATTTATTCCTGTGAATCAAAGCTGAATTTTCAGCAGCCATTAGTCCAGTCTTCAGTGTCA
>NW_015549566.1:544296-575097 GCF_001515605.1 Sinocyclocheilus anshuiensis | reverse complement strand
GTCCTCAAACACTGGGACTCCCGTGGGAGCTTAGAATGCAATGTGCAGCTCAACTTCTCCAGGCCTGTGTACACAGTTAAAACAGGAGGTGAGTGGCCAGAGACAAGGGCAGGAAGTAGAGAGGGTTTCATGACCACGGTTTATCAGCAGCCTGCTCTCTGTTTGCCATTGTGCAGAGGCGGGCTTCTTTGGTCTGCTTAATGCCGTCCCTGTGGAGGTCAGGAGATTGATTCTGGCCCACAGCCACCAAACCAACAGCCATTTTGAGCCCCTAGATACAGACCGAGGTATGTAATACATCAATGTGTCTTATATATACACACAACCAGTGTATTAGACATGTTTAATGAGATATGTTTTGTTAGGAAACATCAAAGACAAAGAGGAAGATTGGGACTCTCATTGGTCCAGTAAATCATCAGCGTTCGATACGTCCGACATGAGGCCTGGAGGAGTCTTGAACTGTCTACACCCTCTACACCCGGGAGACATTCTTCTCTTTACCGTGACCCAACAGCACTATCCTCAGTATGAACATGCTGACCATGCTGACATGTGATTCATCTGTAGCCCATCCATTTTCACTGTCCCAGATTGTCACAGAGGGAATCCTGCTTTTTTTCACAGAGACAGCTTGTACAACACTAATGATGCATTTGACTGGGGACCCTTCAGATTACTGGCACAGGACCAAGAACTGGCACGATCTACCCACTCCCTTTTTTCCATAAGTCTCCATGAGCCTGGGGTGTACACCTTCAAACTCAGCAGCCACCAGCATAGGCACATGGTATTATGATCCATTTTCATGCTATGGTGGATAACTGTTACATGTTATTAAAATTATGTACTACTAAATACTAAATAAATTAAACAATAAAATACTAAAAACTAAAATCAGTTGTTTTAAATGCAAATTAAATGTAAGTATTTCTTTCAGTTAAATATGTTTACACTCATACTTTGGTAAAATTACAGCTTTACATATATTAATACATTAAAAACAGTAATATTGTGAAAAATTATTTCATTTATTTAACAATTTAAAATAACTGTTTTCTATTTTCATATATTTTAAAATGTAATTTATTCCTGTGAATCAAAGCTGAATTTTCAGCAGCCATTAGTCCAGTCTTCAGTGTCACATGGTTCTTCAGAAATCAATCTAATTAATTGATTTGGTGCTCAAGAAACATTTGTTATAATTATCAATGTTAAAAACAGTTGTGCTGCTTAATAGTTTTGTATAAACCGTGATAGTTTCTTTTTCAGGATTCTTCGATGAATAGAAAGTTAAAAAGAGCAGCATTTATTTTAAATAGAAATCTTTTGTAACATTATAAATGTCTTTACTGTCACATTTCATCAAATAATGCATCCTTGCTGAAGAAAAGTAATACCTTTTTCATTAAATGCATTGTATTTATATATATTTTATTCTAAGTGATAAAACTCTTAATTTCTTAGTTTTTCTCACACATCACACCTCATATTTTCATCTCATCTCAACTTTTAGGGGCAAATTTGCTTGTTATTGTGAAAATGACATAGTTGTATTTTATTATAATTCTTTTTTAAATCTAAGTGATTAATAAATAATTTTCTATTTCACTTTGTTTAGTTTATCTTAATTTTAAATATTTAACGATTATTCCTATCTGAAGATTGAAATTATTGGTCTGAGACAAGGGAAAAAATAAAAAACAATGGAAATCAATAAAAGCAACTGAAAAGTGGAAAAAGTAAAAAAAAAAAAAAAAAATCAAGGTATGATAAATAGTTTTCAAAACTTTCACATAAAAAAAATAAAAAGTTTAAATCGTTAAAACCAAAAGTTAAAATCAACCACTATGTCCATTTATTCATTGATGTTATTGTTTGGTCCTTTCAGTATGTGAGGGTAGTGCCTGCAGGTGGAGAGTGCTATGACTCTGGACCCTTCTTCCCTTCTGACCCACATCATTTGACACGCATGGGCATCGCACAGAGACGCCAACTGCTGCTCCGCCCCGACTGGCTGATGATCGGTGGGCTTTTAGTAGGAGCTGTAGTAATCCTGTGCTTGTGTGTCATAATATTGGTAAGTGTTAAGGAAGGCTTTAACAAAAACCTTGGGGTTAACAAAGCTTGGCTTATTAAAGCGACTGAACACTGTGTCCTCACAGATCCTGTTCAGGGAGTACGGCTGGCCTGAGAAACTGCCAGCTCAGGCCAGGTACCGTGATCTGCAGCTAAGGTACAACATGGACGACTATTCATCAAAGGGCTCCAGGGTGGTGGCTGTGAAAAAAACACATCGAAACCTGCATGTGGGGTTGACTGAGGACTCAGTGCAGAGAGGTAACCACTGATGTCAAAAACCACAGACACATGAGCAAACCTTTTTTTGTACTATCAGGGGCTACATATGCTACCTTCTTACACAATTAGACCCACCTTACACAAGATCACTGTGCGACCCAGGTTCATCCCCTTGACCATAATGCCTCATGTACAGCCACATCACATTCGATACGAGTTAAAAGATTACACAGACTTCACATACACTAGTAACAAATATTGTTAACACTTTGCAATTAGGAACTAACAATGAACTTGATTCAAAATGACAGTAAAAAGTACAAATTTTAATAAAACTGTAATAAAAAATTTAAACTAATTTAATTTAAAACAACTGTTTTAATATATTTTAAAATATAACTTTCTTCTGTGATCCTTCAGAAATCATTCCAATATGCTGATTTGCTGCTGAATAAATATTGCTTTTTATTATCAATATTGATAACAGTTGTGCTGCTTAATATTTTGTGGAAACTGTGATAGTTCAAACTTAGACCAAAAAATTTTAAACAGTAGTGTAGAACCTTATTGTAAAATGTTATCCAAATATGATTAGATTTGGAATTATTTTGAGACTGAATAAAAATTATTATTATTATTAATTATACATTTTGTTTTCATTTTTCCCCAAGTACAAACATACTATTGGTGGCAGGAAGTAACTATTTTTATATTATAAAATATAACATTATTTGTATTATATATATATATATAGTATTATATACATTTATAATATAATATATCTAATGGCCAAAAAATAGACAAAAGGAAAACATTTGATCAATTAAAGCTACTTTTTTTCTATAGATAGAAAAATATCTATGGATGCTTGAAAATGAGCAAACATGATTTTAGACATGACACCCAATGCTTTTTGAACATTATCAAATTGCAAGGAATCCCTCTGTACTTCACAATAAAGGAGAAAACAATTTCCCCAAGATCTCAAAAGCTTGTTTCTTTATTTGCTCCAAGTAGCATTTGAACATCCATTGCCAAGATTCCTTGTCTGCTTAAGATCACCATGATATCAGGCTTCATTCATCATGGCTGTAGCAAACTGACCTATTTTAAGTGCAAGTTTAGGATACCCCTGACGTTTTGGCAGAACCATATCTCTGTTTGACAAACACTTAGAGTCCTAGACAGCATCATACACAGATCCCAAAGATTACTCTTCACTCTCAATGCAACGATTGTCAGGAGGTGTATTGGGTGTGACACATTTGGCTGTCCTATGGTATTGTATTGGCTCTGTCCAGAGCTAGAATTCCCACAGACTGTGCTCACATTGCCCGCAGCGGTGGCTCTGGTGTCAAATGAATTCTGGGACTATGAAGAGCAAGTGGATCTTGAAGCCTTCAGCTCCAGCACCTTCTACGACATCCTACTCAAGCACAGCGTGTCTGTCACAATACGTCTCGGGCAGCTCAGAGGAGAGGTGAGACTCTATGAGAACAACAGTCTATTTCCCGCCCCTATATGAGCTTCAAACATCACCCTCGTAAAGTTCAAATATATTTACCCATATTGAATAACATCACTGAGATGCTCAGTTGTAATTAACAGTCTCTCTTGTTTCATGCTTCACTATGATACTATGTGGGATACAGCAGTGAATTGTTACTTCCTTGGGGCGAAGTGTGTGGATCAACTTGTAAAATGAGTTGTAAATATAGCATTCCTTTGTCAGCTTGTTTCATTGATGGAAACATGCTCCCTGTCTAGGTGAAGCAGCTCTATCAGGGTGTGCTGGGGAAGTTGAGAGAGCTCCACCCTGGCTGGAGGATGTTTGGAGGGAAAACCGAAGGTCTGGAGAGGCAGGTGGAGCAGGAGATGGTGCGACGAAGAGCACTGGGCAATCAGCTGACACAGCTACTGGACAGCCAGCTGCAGATCCTGCGGGTGGAGATGAGATCGCAGCAGGCCATGCAGAAGACCTTCAGAGCGCGACTGAGAGAGAGCGCGAGGCTTCTGAGACTGCTGGCTGAGGGTCAGACCTCACTCTGGGATAAACACATCAAGCAACGGTATGTCATGGAGAGGCAGATATGTATCTGTCTGTTTTATCTCTGCTTGTTTATGTGTTTGTGTGTGTTTGAAACTTAAAGAAAAATCCTCAACCACAAAAAAGTGGTTCATTCAAGTCAATTGATTAAAAATATATTATCAAATTAATCATATTATAATAATCAAATGAATCACACTTAATCGTATACATTATATATTTGCCTAGAAAAGCCCCCAAATGAAGCCCCCATTTCATTTTTGTGGCAGACAAATGCATTGAATGGACATTACAAAAAGTGACTTAAGAAGAATAGACTACTGTTCAAAAGTATTTGGTTAGTAAGTTTTTTTTTTTCAGAAAGGATACATTTAATTGACATTGAATTGAAGACATTTATAATGTTACAAAAGTTTTACATTTCAAAAAATGCTGTTCTTTTGAACTTTCCATTCATCAAAGAATCCTGACCGTTTCCATACAAATATTAAGTAGCAAAAACTTCTTAAACATTGATAATAATAAGCAATTTTTCTAGAGCACCAATTCAGCACATTAGAATGATTTCTGAAGGATAATGTGACACTGAAGACTGGAGTAGTGACTGCTGAAAATTCACCATCACAGAAATAAATTACATTTTAAAATACAGTGGGGCAAAAAAGTATTTAGTCAGCCACCAATTGTGCAAGTTCTCCCACTTAAAAAGATGAGAGAGGCCTGTAATTTTCATCATAGGTATACCTCAACTATGAGAGACAAAATGAGAAATCCTACAATGTGATTTTCTGGATTTTTTTTTCTCATTTTGTCTCTCATAGTTGAGGTATACCTATGATGAAAATTACAGGCCTCTCTCATCTTTTTAAGTGGGAGAACTTGCACAATTGGTGGCTGACTAAATACTTTTTTTCCCCACTGTATATTCAAATAGAAAACTGGTAATTTACATTGTAATAACATTTCACAGTATTACTATTTTTACTGTATTTTTAATCAAATAAATGCAGACTTGGTGGGAGATTTCTAAGAGACTGCATTCAAAAACATTTAAAAATCTTACCGACCCCAAGCGTTTGAATGGCGGTGCATGTTTTTTTTTTTTTATTTCATATCATCGAAGTCTATCACTGGCCTACAGATCACTGTGGTTTTTACAATTTACAGTTTTACAATTAAGTTGTCGATCTGTCCGAGGTAGGCTATTCATATAGGATGCATTCTTTTATTTCGCTGTCATGTTTTTAAAATAGTCTACATCCAGGCAAGACCCCTCCCCCCTCAAAGGAGTAAAATTTGCATTAACCTGTTGTAATTTGCATTAGCGTTAACTAAAAGCAGTAGAATGTTATTGTGTGGCTTCATTTAGATAGCTAAGTACATGAGTGTATACTCAAAATTTCAGGGTTCTCAATGACTGTATTGTAATTATTTGTAGAAAAACATGGTTTGTATAACAGAGAATCTCATATCATCTTCGTCCCAGCCCTCTTATCGCATTTCCAGATCAATAATCACAAAAGGAAGTGAGTAGCTTAAAGCTTTGTTCAGAGTGCACACAACTGTGATTTACTTTCACATCCGATCTTTAGGATTGACTGTTTAGTAACTGCTGTGATGAAATTGGATCTGTTTGTTTAGAAAGTGCTGTTTTTATCCGATATGTCTGCCTGGATGCAGTATGAGTTACGCATTAGCATAATATGAAGAAAGTAGGTTTCATTGGGAAAAACTAGACATTTCGCCTCTCCTCATATCTATGATGTCATTGCTCAACACGCATCACATCAGATAACATAAGCATCAGAGGCATCAGCAAGGTGTCCTTGACGCCCAGGAAGAGCACGACACAGCCAGGCCACCGTAAAACCAATGTCTGCCTGACTTCAATGCCTCTGGATCTACCCAGCCTCTGCACAGCCTGCCCTTCACCTCCCTCAGTACTTCCTTCTGATTGCACATATCACATGGACACTTCAAAGCAAAAATCCTCCACTTATCCCAATGTGTTGGCATTCTTTAACCTTAGTTTTTTTTTCAATACCATAGTAAACTCATAATAAATAACTGTTTAATTAAAAAATATCAAACTTTAAAGTATATAAATAGGTTCTTTAACATTGTTATTTAAATGTTATGTTAATCCATGATTCATAACCTACTGTATATGTTGTGCATTGCAGTGTTCTGGAGCGGGTAGCTGTGCTGGCTGATGAGATGACTGAGAAGGTATCAGTGGAGAGCCAAAGGCTGGGGGCCTGGGTTGTGCTTAAAGAGGGCACTGGAGCACAGCTATTATGCCCTGCTACTAGATCAGTCCTCAGTAGGGAAGACATCATCGGTGAGATCTTTTCAGATATTAATCATGTAACTCAGACCTAATGTTGTCACAGTTTTCAGTCAGCGGCTGTGCAATCATGTCCCCTAGCCTAGTGGAATATAATAGAAAATAGCCATACTTGAAAAGCCTGGCTACACCACTAGGTGGAGGTATTTTACAACATTGCCCACGCATTGCTGGTCAAATCCTGACAAATAGCTTCTGAGGCTCAACTTGGCATGCCTGTTGCATGACTGATTGATTAAAGTCTGCAGAAACACAGAAAGATTTCACTCTTTTTCCCTCCGCAGCTCCTGATGGATCTGTTAGAGCTTGTGATGCCGTTCATGTAAACACCCTCACAGGCCTCATTCAACCCAACTCTAATGCCCATATGTTACTGGCCAGTGGACACAGCATGCCAGTTCCCCCGGACTTCTTCCTGCACCCCCAGACTGGCAAACTACTGCCTATGGCTGGAAACGTGGGCTTTGATCATGCTTCCTCCATCCTTGTTTTTACAGCCGATGCTTGTGCGGGTGAGTCATTCGGTATGCTAGTTAGTACATTTAAATGAATATTCTGAGTTCAGTTCAAGTTAAGCTCAATCAACAGCACTTATTGTTGATTACAGTAAAAATAATTCAAACTCGTTCATTAAAAAAAGAAAGAAAAGGAGCTTACGGTGAGGTGCTTAGGATGTAAGTACAAGGGGACAATTTTTGAAGAATGTGCAGCTTTTTATTTTAAAAAAGTACTTACATTATTTTTTGTTAAAACTTGTGTATTTGGCTATATGAACTGTAGAGTTATTCCTGTCATTTTTATTGTCATTTTAGATGTTACATTGTCATGGCAATGAAGCAAAATTGAATATAACTTTAATTTAACATTTTAGGTTATTTAAATTACTAAGCTAACTACTTTTTCCTCACTAAAGTCACATTGCCATGCATATTGTTCACATCTTGTTGCTGTACTGTTGAAACGGTATTGCAACATTTACAGATTTGACTATTCACTTCCATTGTAAATGCTCCACTGTAACCCAAGTAAAGGAGGGATAAGTGGTAATCAACATTGTGCCACAAATGTTGTTTATTGAAAATCTCAGTCTCCAGTTCCTTCCTATTTGATGTTCAGTAAAACTTATCTGAATTAGTTAGCACCAGCAACCAAGGGGGCGGAGCTTAGCAAAGGTTAATTTAATATGGGATCTCATTGCAACAGTGCAAGTGCTTTCAGAACTTTTGTCATTTTGATACATTTTTCTTATATGATCACAGTAGTGATTAATGCCAAATATCAGTTTTATTGAATTATTAATAAAAGTTTAGTTACAGGTTAATAGGTTATGTACATTAAGTGTTATAAATATTATAATGATATGTTTAAGATATTTTGTTAATTTGTTTTATTAATTTTTTAAATTATTTTTACATTTGTATTTATAAAATATTTGTTTGTATAAAATATTTTTATTTGTCAGTTTAATATTTATAGTAGTCTGATTAAAACTTTTTAATTTATTTTTGCTAATTCAGGTGTACAGTACTTACAATAGAAATAATTGGGGGTAATTTTTACTTAAAAGTGAAAATGTGAAACTTAAAAATTTTCATAAAAGTACTTACATTATTATTATTATTATTATTATTATTACATGTGTATTATGTGAGCTGAAAAAGTTCTAGACATTTTTATGGTAATTTTACGTGGTCATTTTGGTCATTTTATTTTGGCATGACACTGAGGCAAAAACTCCAGACTTCAAACTTCAGAATCAAACGGGTTAGTTTAGGAAAAGGCTAGTGATTTTTTCACATTCAAATCATATTAACACACACACTGTTCACATCTTGTGGCTATACTGTAAAATTTTAAAATTAACATTTATTAACATTTCTAACGTTTTTAACATATATGTTAACATTTGGATTGGCCCCATCCACTACTGTTGTAAATGTATCACTGTTGATTGAAATTTAATTGAACCCAGCATTTTCTTTCTTAGGTGAGGTGGGAAAATGGGAATCACCCCTGCTGCCTTTCATTCCGTACCCTCCATCCCGCCATGCTGAAATCCATGCTGCTTCCAAACTACGGGGGCTTCGTTCAGGCCAAAGGCTGGTGCTCGGAGGACCCATGTGTGACTGTGACACTGGTGTTTTGGTGCCTATTCTGGCAGTCACCATCCATCCACAAACAGGATTGGTTTATCCTTTGGGAGGCGTGCACACGTGTCCCATCTCACGTCTGCGGCAGCCTATTCAGATAGGCTGTCCCATGCTGGACCCACGTACTGGCAACCTAGTGCTCATCACGGGCGTCAGTCTTGATCCCCATACAGGTCCGTTTTCTGATTGCTGAAAAAATGTCTCGGCATGTTCAAACAGCCTGATTGATGAGTGTCTCTGTTCAGGGGCTGTATTTCCAGTTGGGGGGCTTCTCCTAGGCGAGTCCTTCATCGAGCCCTTGAGTGGCCGGATGGTGCGGGTTGGTGGAGGCAGCGTGCGAGGAGGAAAGATGGTGCCTCATGCTGGGGGTTTCCAGGCTCTGCTGGACAGCCAGGCTCTGGGCGCTTGCTTGCGGGTGGCAGAGCTCCTGCAAGGATTCAGTGAGGAGTGGAGCTCAGCAGCTGCAGATCCACAAGGTGACCTGGACAGACTCTCGGCAGCAACATCTGAGCTGGAGCAGGCCTGGAAAAGCAGCCAACACTGTATGTTGCAGCTGCTGAGTCGCCTGGAAGCCGTACAGGAACAGGCCAGGGGTGTGGCGGAGAATGGCGGTAGTGTGGGTGGGTAGGAGCTCCTTGCTACAAAACATCTAAACATCGCAAGATCTGCACATTAATATAAATTAGGTTATTGCAACAATTGTCATTCTAACAAAATTGTTATTACAGTTATTGATACTTTGGTAAAATTGCAGTGGCTCTGCCTTAATAGCTATAAAAGCTGCCTTAAAAACTGATCAGATGTAGATTGCCAACTGTTGTCTACCATTTTCTTTTCTAATGTTTATGGAGAATCTGTGTGCTTGGATAGTGTTAAACAAAATGTTATGGGAATGATCAAAAAATATGATGTGGATAGTAACTAAAAAGTTCACTTGAATCACTTAGAACTAACTTTCAAAACTTTCAAAAATTTTAATTTTCTATTGGCTGTGAATGTGTTGACATATTTTCCTCCATTGTGATTTGCTGTCTCTGCAGTTTTTAATCAAGCCACTGCATAATTTAACAATTTCTTTCAAGAAAAATGACTAACAAAAATACTTTGCAGTGTCACATTTCATTCCAGTCCATGTAATATTAATATCAAATCACTTTTTACCATTTTATGAGCAGATTTTACTGAAAACCATGCTGTTCATAGACATCTCCAGTTCATTCTTGTGTGATGTTCTGTAAGGCTTGTCTGAGTGAGTTGGCAACAGTAGGCAACGGGGAGCCGAGCTTAGTGAAGGGTCATTGAATATGGGATTCAAACAGTGTTTGTTAGTTTAATTATTTTTCTTTTATGATACCAGTGGTGTTTAATACCAAATATAAGCGTTGTTATAATATCACTAACATTAGGTTATGTAGGTAAGTGATATTAATTTAAGGATGTGCTATAAGGTACAATTCAAAAATCTCTGATGCTCACCAAGGCTGCATTCATTTGATCAAATACATTAAAAACAGCACAATTGGGAAATACTATTACAATTTTAAATAACACTTTTCTATTTTAATATATTTTTGAATATAATTTATTCCAGTGAATTCCATCTGATTAAAGCTGATTTTTTGCTAAAGCTAATTTTGCCTCCTTGCTTTCTTCCCTTCCTTTAGGGGAAATCAAGCTTCCTGGCATTGAGCTCTCCTTGCCAGCTCTCCCCGGGTTGGAGTATCCTGACCCTGGAGGCTCGGGTTTGCATGTCCCAGTTCTGGGAGCTCAGTTGGACTGTGTGTCAGGATCTATGGTGCCCCTGGCAGGAACCATGGAGGATGCAGATGGTAAAGGTAATGGAGGTTACTAGTAATGTCCAAATCCTGTTACATTAATCTCTAGATGTTAACCTAGAGTATATTATGACTCTCAGGGCTAGTTCCCATACATTTTGGAGCGCAGACGGTGGACCCAGTGACAGGGGTGCTGGCTCCGGTTGTAGGGGCCAGTCTAGATGTTTGGAAACGGACTGTGGTTCCTGTAACTGTGTCCCAGATTCTGACGTTAGGAGAAAACCCAGACAGTGTCACAGTGAGCGAAGTTGAACTAAATCACAGCCGCATAAAAGCTCATTTGGCTTGAGGGTGTTTATATGTGTGCAAATGTGTGTTTGTTCGCCTCAGGTGGAAGCCCTCCAGAAGGAGAGCAGTGTACAGGGCAATTACTGGTGTGAGCAGACACTGAAGGAAGAGGAGATGGTGGGAGATTTTGACAGAGCCGTTAAACACCATCTGTCCACATCCATACACGAGTCTGACTGTGTGAGTTGACGCCACAGAGATGTCTTTGGACCAAGTGTCTATTTTAATTTTTGTGAGTGTCAGTGTGATGGGAAGCGTTTCCACCATCCCTGCATTCTGAATGAGATTCTGTGCATGTTCATGTGTGTTCGTGAAACAGATAGACTGGATGGACACAGACAGGCAGCTCAGGGAGACCGCCGCTGAGATTCAGGAAAGTGCTCAGTGTGAGGCCCAGAGAAAAGCTCTCCAGAACTCAGAGTTATTGCTGTTCCTACCAGCCCATGTGTTACACACTCTCACAGGAGGTCAGTCCTCGCACTCATACTCCCACTGAGAGCGCAAACGGTTATGCTTTAAAGATTCAATACATAGAACTCATGATTTGAGGTCGGTAAGATTTTTTTTTTTTATGTTTTAGAAAGAATAAAGTCTCTCTTTAGTGATTCTCACTAAGAGACTGCTATTATTTGACAAAAAAAACTGTAAAATCAGTAATATTGTGATTATTATTGCAATTTAAAATTTTATATTCTAATATATTAGAATATACTGTGACTGTGACAGCAAAGCTAAATTCTCAGCAGCTGGTCTTCAGTGTCACATGATCCTTCAGAAATCATTCTAATATGCTGATTTGGTGCTCAAGAAATATTTTGTATTATTATCAGTGCTGTGCAACAGTTGTGCTGCTTAATATTTTTGTGGAAACCATGATAATATTTTTTCAGGATTCCTTGATGAATAAAAAGCTAAAAAGAACAGAATTTATGGTCACACTTTATTTGAAGGTCTCACTGTTAACTAACTATTAATACTAACTACTAACTAGTAATATGCATGCTGGTTAATAGTGAGAATCGGTCCTTAAAATTAAGTGTTACCGAATTATTTTGAAATACAAATCTTTTGTAACATTATAAATGTCTTTACTGTCACTTTTGATCAATTTGGTGTATTCTTGCTGAATGAATTAATTTCTTTCAAAAAATAAATCTTACTGACCCCAAACTTTTGAACAGTAGTGTATAATATATAGACAAGTAAGAGACTGCTTTTGACAACTTATCTGTTTATGTTAAAGAGATAGTTCACGCAATAGTTACAGTTCTGTTTTTATTTGCTCACCTTCATGTCTTGCTTACGTAGAACAAAAAATTTGAGAATTTGAAGAATCTTCACACCGGTCTTTTCTATACAACAAAGTAGTATAGAACAAAGTAGTATGGCTGCTCAAATGCAAAAATTAAGACCAACCCAGTCTCATTAGAAAACGTAACTATTTTACGATGTAATTCGCAAATCAATCTTAATTTGTTCATCAGTTGTTATCAAATTGTTCAGTCTGATCTGTGAACAAGATCAGGATCACAAATCGGTTTAAAATAATGATTCCTTCTCTGATCCGGTTCTTGAGTTCAAGATTCAATGATCTGTTCACAGCAGTTCTCGAGTGAACAGCTCACTGGAAGAGAAGATTATCAGTGAGTTACTTAATGTTAGTGTTGTTCATATAAAGCTATCATATAACTTGATAATATGGCATATGAGTCACATGGACCAATTTCATAGTGCTTTTTGATGCCAATGTTTGGAGCTTAACCAACCCAGTCTCATTAGAAAACGTAACTATTTTACGATGTAATTCGTATGTACAATTTTTACAAAAAAAAAAACATGAACCTCTAAACCTAACCATCACTAGTGCCTAATTAGATCATAAGAAAACATACAGATGAGATCATACAAATTCATATTTAATTAATTAGCCATCAGTTTTCCAAAATTTAACATAGTTACATATTGCATTGCGAGTTTGTTGGGTTAACAGAGGCGACTATTAACTATCATTGTTTGGAAAAATGTTTTGTCCTCAATTTTATTTCAGATAACAGCTTTAGGGTTTGGAATGACAAGATAGTGAATAAGTAATGACAAAGTTTTCATCTCGGTGTGAACTTTTACTTTAAGGAGATGAGGAGGAGTGGGAGCAGCAGTGTTACTGGCACACCGAGCTTAAGGCCGTGCTGAACCGAGTGAGTGTGTCCATGGAGAGACTGCAGATGGACCGGGATCAGCTGTCGGCACAGGAAACGCAGCATCTGGTCAGCTTGTTTTCACATTGAAACATAAAAACACACTCTCACCCTCAGACAGAAAGATACAATGCTGACAACAGTCTGTTGAGCTCATTACTACTTCGTTAAACAGCTGAATGAGCAGATCAATACATTGGAAGCTTGATATCCTTTGCATGACTATTGGTGCGATCGCCAATATTCTGGCTTTGCACTGTCCATTTTCCAGTTTGATGGAGTGTGGTCTGGGATGAACAACACAGTGTCTTTTGATACTCACAGGATGGGAAACTGAGGGAGAAGGATCTGTGGGAGCAATTAATGCAGAGACAAGCAGAGCTGGATGCTGCACTTTCGTCTCTCCACTGTGCTCGTCAGGTCTGCCAGCTGCGTGCTGACATTGCGCAGGTAACACGTGCCAGAGGCCAGACGTGCAATATAGGCTCATGACACTGACTGATAATTGTGTAGTGATGTCCTTGGTTTACCTTAGAGCCGTTTGGTATGTATTTGGGACAATTAGGAACGCTTTAGCAGACTTTATTCCACCTTTTCCCCTGACAGTCTACTGAATTGATTATTTTCCTCTAGTCTTTGGTTTCTGGCACATTCTGGTATAAGGATTTTGGCGTGCTGCAGCCCAAGGGTGTGAGAAACCCTCTGAAAGTAATAGCCATGACTCAGCAGAAAATCCTTCCTCGGCTTGAACGACTTATTCAGCTGTTGGAGGAAACCAAAGCACTTGGCCAGTCGACCAGCACACAGCGGCAGCAGAGCTCTGGTACAATAACCTCATTTATGCCTGATTACAGAAAAGTTAATCATGCTTTTGTTTCAGTTGCAAAATGTTTCTCAAAAGGGAAGCAGGCGTTCGGGCGAGACAGTGGTTCCAGAGCGTGGACCGAATCTGTGTCTGTTGTGAAAGGTATTTTTCAATGCACAAAACAATAAATAGTGAGATTCTGGTTGTCAGCCTGTAGAATTTCACCACTGTGTTTGTGTCTCCTGCTGCTCTAGGTGTCTCAACTCAGTCCTTTAAAGATCAAATGAAGGCTCAGTCTTCAAGTGAACAGAATGCCACGGTGCCCTCTCTTCCTCTGTCAAACCCATCTTACACTCAGAAAAGCCAGGAAAAAACACAGCTGAACCACAACCAGGGTGAGGGTGTCTTAAGTCAGAGATGTTACCAGCATCCTCATTTCAGATCACAACATGATGTTCTCTCTTGTTCCATTCAGATGTCCAATCTCTCCAGGAACCTGGTCTGTCTGCACACATCAGTATCCCACAGCTAGCAGGTCAGAGTGTTTTACTTGAGAGCTTTGAGCTGAACCAGTGTATGTTTAAGACTCATAGGTTCTTTTAACCATGAAGGTCACATTTGAGCCACAGGAGCACACTGATGCAAAAACGTGATTTGTTACATTGCTTTAACGCATGACTGAAGGTGTTATTGGGGCTATTAGCATGTTTTCTAAGGCAGCCATCACAATTTATATACTTATGGTGTATATATTATACTTAGGTACTATAATAATTTTGTTTCCTATACTTGCTTACACTTAGAGTATGTTCACATCCCTAATACTAGGTTTTAAACTTCAGTAATTGCACCATTTGTCAGTGTTGTAGTACTCAAGTCTGGACATGACCGGACTCAGATTCAAGTCCATCTCAAGTCTGATTCTAAGACCATATTTTTTATGACAAGTCGAGAACAGCTCATTTGAGTCCAAGTCCAAGCCGGGTCCAAATGCTCCTGATAGTTTTGGACTTGGACTTGAGACTGAGTCTGGTCTTGTCCAGACTTGATTACTGCAATGCTGCCATTTTTTTCTACAGACATGAATTATACCTTAAATCGTGCTGTTTATTGGGGAGCAGTGCATTCTTACTTTTTCAAAGCATTCAGACTTAAGGTGTGGTCACATGTACTGTTGTTCGGCCAGTTTTCAGACGTAAAATCCAATAATTTCAATAGTAATCCAGGGCGAAAGATTTCCCCATGCAGATTATGCGGGTTCAGGTTATTCACACTGATTCGCCATGTTGACCAAAAGAAAGCTGGTTTCTGGTTAAACTGTGTTTGTACATAAACTACACTATTGACAATAGACAATTAACCTTCTTTTGCTGCGAATCCCAATTTTTTAGTGCAGAAAAATGACCCCCAAAACAAACACTGAAAAAGGGAGTCATTTCTAGGGCCAGAGTATTAAGTATAAAGTATAAAGCAGACTTGACTTGTCTTGATTAGTATTAGAGTATGGGCAACATACTAAAAACCACTCAGAACGTGTTAGGAACCATATTTTAGTAACTTAGCATTATGATGGCAAATTTTGAGCTGGAAAGAACCACTCACATTTTCTTCAGAAAATCTAAAAAAAATCTAAGTATAAGTAAATGCTAAGAAACATGACAGCAATAAAACAATTTTTATGTGATTTTACTGTATTGGTGTTCTGTATTTGTTTTATGGTGTTGCAGAGGAAGACTGGTCCAGACTAGTAGCACTATCTCCTCTCTTCCAGCTGATGAAGGAAGTGGAGCAACAGCTCAGGGATAGTGCCAGAGATAGAGGCCTTCTCAAGATCCAGCCTTCGGGTCAGGCTCTAATTATCACCACTGAAGCGTGCAATCTGAACTCATCAGAACTGCAGAGTCATTAGTGTAGCAACAGATGACTTAAAGCCATGAAAAACATCATGTACATGTCACTAACTGGAGCTTTATTTTTAGCTGCTTCTTAAGGTTAAGGGGCTGTGTTATAACTTATTACTCATGTGATGATATAATTAATTAACAGCTTTATTTTTTGTTAAAGTTCGCAAAGATGCAGAGTGATCAAAGTCTGACACCAAAGTCTGACACCATTAAATGGTGTGTGTTTGTACATGCATTCAGGTGCAGGCCAGTCATTCATGGATTTCATGGATGCCCAGTGGGAGTGTGAGGGAGAGCTGATTCAAGTGAGCTCTGAAACCCTCAACCCACGACAGCTTCTGCTCTACCAGCATGGACAGTTTCTCCTCCAGCACCTTCACTTACATAAAATGGTCTGGATCCGTCTGTCTTTTTCTCCCTTGCTATTATGTTCTCATAGACAGTGTTGGGAGTAACTAACGAAATGTAACTACAATACTGACTCAACTACATTTTTAAGTAGTGTGACAAAAAAACATTAGATCTTTTAACAAGGTGATGGGTTGCATATGCAGCTTAGTTTTAATTGGTTAGATAGATTATTTAAATGTACCAGTTGAAAAAAAAAATCATTTGAGTTCCTGCATTGATAGTTATGTGACATTTTACGATTTATTTTTCTAAAGGTATATACAAAATAATATTATGTAAAGTATTTTTTTACAACAGTTATAGAAAATAATGTAATATTTGGTTAATTAATGTTCATCAAATTATTTATTTATGTTATTTATATAAATTATGTTTTTTTTTAAATTGGTATTTAATATAAATGAATCAATTCTAATGCTGTCACCTTTATTGAGTGTTTTTGTGGCAGATACATACTGCTGAGAATATGCTTTTTTAAATGTTTTTGAAAGAAGTCTCTTATGCTTACAATACCTGGATGTGTTTATTTGATCAAACATACAGTAAAAACACTAATATTGTTAAATATTATTACAGTTTGAAATAACTCTTTACTATTTGAACTTACTGTAAATTTATTCCTGTTATGGCAAAACTGAATTTTCAGCAGCCATTGCTCCAGAAACCGTGATATATTTTTTCAAGATTCTTTGATGAATTATATATTATATGTCTTTACTGTCAGTTTTGATCAGTGTAATGTGTCCTTGCTGAACAAAAGTATTAATTTCCTTTTTTTTTTTCAATCTTACTGACTCCAAACTTACACACAAACAGCCTTAAGTGTATTCACAGCTTTGATTTCTTCATTCTAGATACCAGCAGTAACCCTTCAACTGGCTTCTACTCTTCCTTTCAACGACTACCATAACAATGCTTTCCGCAACTCTTTCTATTATCAGGTATCTAGGCGCTTAGGCATGTTTGTATTGAACCCACTATAAAAAGAAAAAAAAGTTATGAATAATTTACCAGACTTTGAGAAGTGATAATTAGCACCACATTCTCTGTGATATAATTGGTCTCATGGCTAGTTCGGTTGCACTAAGGTTAAATGCCTTCATTTGTCAGTCACTGGGTGAGTGATAATTAATTCATGTTAAGCATACTTAGTGCTCTGTCATACAAACCCCTGTGCACTTAGCAGTTCCTATGTTTTCAGGAGGGACAGAAGACTCTGTTTGTTCGCAGTCAGAGATTGCAATCAGTGGGTGGCCTCTCTCTGCTGCTAATGCACTGTGCTGCACACATTTCCACCGGCCAGATGAGGACCGACACCATTCCTGCCTTTCAAAGAGCCTTCTTCAAGGTGCTATAAGTAACCACTCCACACCAACCCAGCTTGAACAAACCAAGAATGGATTGTGCTAATAGAGTCTTTCTTATTGACATAATGTCCTGTCCCCATTTTCAGGTTTTACAGGTGGGCCTAAGTGAGCTGTTCCATGCCAGACTGGGACAAACTGATAGTCCAGATGATGAGAGGCTGAAAGATTTGGCATCTGACGCAGCTCTCAATGGTCTTCTACTGGAAAGAGTCCAGAAGCCAAGTCCTGGGATTTTTTCAGAGCATGTAAGTTTGATTTATTTCGCCATATTCGCCCCTCGTGTTCTCAGTAGCTGTTGCCAAGTAATTCACAGGGATGTAACAGATGCCGTAGGATCAGACTGATGTGGCAGAAGTAATACATGTCGGAGTTTGAGATTACGGATGTGTGCTGTTTTCTGGGCAGGAAGTTTTGGGACGTCTGCGCAAATACAGAGAGGCTTCAGTGTTCCGCCAGGTCGAGAGTCTACTAAAAGAGTCTCCTAAGAGCCTGGAGATCAACCACCTCAACACTGACCCGCCACTCAATGACGACCCAGAAAGCCAAGACGCTGCTCCTCCATGAACTGACATTTTAACTTTGAACAGTGCTGCCTTTCTGACAGTGATGAATCCAGCTTTCAAAGGCATGTTATATGCTGTGAGGCAGCTGATGGCCTTATCGTCTTGGACGGTAAAGGCCCCTGGACCAGGTTAGAGCATCTAGTTTTGCTTCCGGTGGTGACCCAGCACAGCTAGAAATCTACTTTCTTGTACAAAGTTGAAAAAATGGCACTAAGAAAAACCATTAAAATGGGCAATATTTCCATGAATTGCATAGGCCCAACAAGCAAACCTCTATTTAATCCAGTTTTAATGTAGTTTTCGAGAATAAAGGCATGTTACAGAATTTGACCATGTTGGTATCTACCTAATCTGACTAGCTTCTACCAAATGACACAAATTTGCACCAAAATACCATACAGTTTGATTGGACGCACAACCTCAGGGTGCAATTTCTTAAGAAAAAAACTAAACAATACAGGGGGTAGTGAAAAAATAATGAATGAAATTAATATAATTGAATGAAAATATTATCTTAAAATTTTAAGAAATAAATTTAGACAATGTACAAATACGGTGTCATACAAAATGAAAAGTCACATAAAATGAACAGTAGAAATAAAGAGAAAAAAATGTAGCAGAATTAACTAAATTAAATTGATCAATTACCTTATTGACTATAAATTTAAGATTATAAATTTGCTCAAATAGCAAAAGAAAAAAATCCAATATAGCGTTTTCACGCCTTTCCAAAAGAAGAAAGATGTAAAATTTACTGTATTTACTTTATCTTTACATTTTGAAATATGAGCATATACAGTATATATATATATATATATATATATATATATATATATATAACCTTGCTAGATTTACAAAGTTAATAACTGTGGAAATTCTGTGGAATGGGACCATATAATTATATGATTTATTGCATTTAATTTATTCGTGTTTAGAACCGTCATTTCCCGCTGTCCACGACTGTATCAAACAGTCCCAGTAGTTAAGACTCATTGTATTAGATTATGACTCAAATAAAAAGAAAGACAAGCATTTGCAGAATATATAGCGAAATAATGGCCTGAGCTTTGAGTTTAAAATAAATTTAAATTAGCAGAATGCTCAGGGCAAAATTATAATGATGACATTTTAAAGCAGCAACACATAAACTAGCTCTATCTTGTTCTGTTTACTATAAGAGTACAAGACAGTCCATCTACACTTTTCGGGTGTCTCAGAATGCAACTTTAAAACTCTTGTTTACCAAATACTTATACACATATGTAAGATTGCACTCATTGTTTTGTCTTGCACTGTCTTGTTTGATTGCATTTTATTTATTTATAGTGGTGTTTTTCTGCTATTCACATTTGATACAGCTGCTATTTTGTGCCTGAATGTTCCTCTAGGGATCAATAAAGTTTGTTTATCTAGAGTAACAACAAGAAATGGAAAGGAACAATAAAACATTTTTATCTGTTTAAGTGTGTCTGCTTTTGGAGTACATCTCAGTCGTTGTTCATATTCATGAATACATTGGAGCACCTTCATCATACCATAAACCTTCAAACATAAACTAGAGCTCTGACTTTATACAGTACATTTCATCAGTAATTCAAAGTTATGTTTTCTGAAAGAATGAGTGTGGCTGTGTCCTTGTACAAGGGCATAGTGATGTTTTTCAGAGAGTCATTCAGCTTGCTGTAGAGAAAACACTGGATACAACCAAATAAAATAAGTTTAAAATTAAAAAGATTTGTGAATGTTGACCGCGTGATGATGTAGTTACAAGTATCTACTAGCAGTAGAAACAATTCCTCTTGCACGTGGCTGCTGTTGCTATGGTTACGGGTACACTTCCGCAAACAAAACTGCCTCGCTTCTCTTCGCTAGAACTTCTCTTTCGGTGGGCTTTGTAAACTCATTTTCAAGCATGACTGTGCAAGATAACGACGATCTCGAAAGGTTTTTGAGGAATGTTGACCAAATGAGTAAGTGCCGTTTGCTTACAACTTATGTTTCTTGATTATAAAACGTCGTCTGACGTTAGTGCGGACAGGACGGGACTCTTTCAGTGTCACACGTTTCACACAATAACAGATCACACATTTCTTTGAATCATGAGCTAAATGTAATTTGGGAGTTAAAAAAAAATAAATGAGTTGCTTTCTGATTGCAGACGAGTTGGTAAAAGAGTTAAATTTTGCGAAGGCAGATCAATTCATCTCATCCCTGGAGCAGAAGGAACCGTGTAAAACCAAAATCAATAAGACTGTTATGAACAAAAATCCTTCATCTGAAAACGGACCAGTGGTACAGTATTTGTAGTCTGCACTGGAAATATAATATGAATGAATGAGTAAAAACACACTTTTAAACATAAATGTTAGAGTTCATGATTATCAGTAATAAATTAAATTAAGTGACTATTACATGCTTTATATTAATACCTAATATTTCAAAAAGTATGCATTTTTTCAAATGTTAATAAGTTAAACTACAGTAACACAATTGTTTTCCTCTTTTTAGAACATCCAGTATGAATCAAGTCAAAATCCTGGTAGGTTTGTGTCTTGAAGTCTTTTATCTGTTCTTGGTTCGGCAGTTGACAAGACTTCTATGTCTCTGTTGAATAATTTGGTTTCAAGTATAAAACTTGGATGTCTGCCCTTGACGTCTTGTAAATGATTTATAAATCAATACAAATGTAGCGAATCAGCTCATGGGGAAATATGAATAATTAAAGGGTCCTGGGCCCTGTTCACAGACAACTTGGCACCCAGTATGTTTATTGGGTGAGGGGTCTGTGAACGTTTGTTAATCTAATGAATAATTGATTTGTTAATCAAATGAAAAATGGTGTGTCTGATTGGTCCAGACGCTACACAAACTAGCTCACCTTCATCTTCACTTCTTGTCTTTTTATTATAAATCTGCCAACGGTTTGTTGTACTCTTCGATTTGTCAGAGAATTTCTTGAGGATATTAGAAAAAGATGCCGAGGAGAGAAGACTGAGAAGAAAGATGAAGGAAGAAAAAGCCAATGGTGGGTACGCTGAAGCCTAAGGGCGAAATGGGCAGTTTCTGTTTTCTGTGTGTGTTGTCAGTTTGTGACGTCTAGATTTGCTCTGTCCTCGTTTGACCCGCAGCGTTAAGGGAGCAGGGGAATGAAGCTTTCACTCAAGGTGACTACGAAACGGCTGTCAGGTTTTATACTGAAGGCTTGGAGCAGCTGCGTGACATGCAGGCTCTCTACACAAACAGAGCACAGGTACTTCCACGTTTCAGAACGAGTTCTTGTACAATAATCCGAAAAGTCAGTATCATAACTGCTATTCCTGTGAGACTGCTCCTCTTGTGATTTTATTGTCTCTTACATTCATGTATTATGTAGGCCTTTATCAAGTTGAAGAGATATAAGGAGGCCATCAGTGACTGTGAGTGGGCTCTGAGGGTGAGTAAAACACTGGGAAAGAGGTCAGAGAAGTGCCCTCTCATTTTTCAGTGTCAGCCGAAGCAGAGAGTTTCTCATCCTACCTTGTCTGGTGAGAACAGCAGACTACATAGTGCGGTGTCTATTGAACTGGATAGTTGTGCAGCGCATTGGAAAATTGGGTTGAAGTTCCTTCTGAGATGTTCCAAATAGTCTTTGCTTTTGGAAAACTTTTAGAAAGTTAAATAAGAGTTATTTATATATAAATAAATATATCCCTATGGTCTAATGGAAAATCCAATATATTGTCCATTGGGTCAGTGACAAATAAGAGTGTCTAGGATAAAGAATAATAAAAAAAAAAAATCTAGTTTAAAAAGCCAGTGCATCTGCATGTTGGTCACACCATATGACTGTGATTTGGTAGACCAAAGTTATTGTAATATTTACAATAATAAATACAAAATACAAAAAAAGAAATACAAAAAATTATTTTTATGCCCCCCAAAAGATATCAAAATGAGCTTTAATTGAGATGTTACATTTTTTTCATTATAGAAGAGTTGTAATAGATTGGGTAAAGTAATAATTTACCCTAGATTGGGACAAAATAAATCACATTACTGATTCTAGTTTATTACTTAAATGCAATTTTCTGTTGTTTTCAAGTGGCCAATGAATATATAAAACTTTCATTCACAGTGCAATGAGAAGTGTATTAAAGCATATGTACACATGGGCAAATCTCACCTAGCACTCAAGGATTTCAAACAGGTAAGTATCGTTCAATAGAAGTTTTTCTGTCCTTTCAAGTCTAAAGCTGGGTTACACTTATATTTCTCACCTTATCTGACCTCTCTCCTTTTATCCTTCTGCTTCACTTTCAGTCCAGGATTTGCTATCAAAAAATTTTGGAGATAGAGCCACAGCGAGAGACCATGGTCAAAGGTATGATCCAAAAATGCTGTAAGGATATGAAGCAAGGTCAATAATATACTTTAGATCCATGCATTAGCAACAGAGTATAGGATTAGCATTGTTTTTATTTTAGCATCCACTCTGTCTGTATATCTACCTTTTAGTCAAGCGTCTCTCAGAATAAACTGAATTCACTTGTGTTTTTACATGAGTCTCTCTCACACGTTCCCTCTTTCTCATCAGATGCTTACACCAGCAGTTTTTAGAACATTAGTTGCTCATTTAAATTGATTTTTAACTTTTCACATGGAATAATGGCATTATGCATCCCCGTTCTATGCATTTTAATAGAATATTTCCACATGAATTTGCAAAAAAGAAATATGTTCATGAAGCAATCACATTACCTTGCATTACACTAGCTTATCTGAGACAAGTGGATTTGGAAGAGAAGGCATCTCTCCAGGAAAAGGCAGCTTGGGACGAGCTACAGGAGGGAACAGGGCAGGCCATGGAAGTACCAGAGCTGCTGAAGAAGCTCGACAGACCCAATGAGATCAATCTTTACTACTGTGGTGGATTGGAGCTGCTCTCACAGGCTATTAAAGACTGTAAGTTCACATGATTAATTCAGAGTCCTTTGTTTATTTTAATTTTTAATTTTTTGGTAGGACGAACAAATATTTATGCCAGCCTTAAACCTCAGATTTGTGTGAAATATGCCTTCGGTTTGCCCAGTGTTGTTCCAGCAACCAGGGCGATATTTCTTGCACTGGGGATCGATACAGAGAGGAGAGAAGTGAGGAATTTTGTGCGGAGGGCTCATTGATTCTGCTCTGCGGTTCATTTGCAGTTCATGATGAGGAAACTAATCCTCATGATCAGCCACAGAGGACAGACACAGTGACAGTCCTATCACAAGCAAAAGCTCAAGGCTTTTAGACTTTGTTAGTAAATGCGTGCATTACCTTTCAGTTTGTTTTTGCTCAATTCTGATCCTGTGTCAATATATCACTGCACAGTTCAGTGCAGCAACCCCTTTTGACAATTTAGATTGATAAAATATACTATATATAAGGGACAACCTGAGCTTGTTGCCACAAATCACAAAAGGAGTAAAATGAATATTTTTCAAAATTCCCTTTACCCTACTAGTGAATATTTCTCAGGGTGAGTTTATGTTTGAAACTCAATTTCAGTATGAACACAAACCTTAAAGTACTGCCTAAAGCAAAATTGTAACAGTATATTTATAATGAAATAAAATCTAAAAGGTTGCACAAAGTATCAAACTGTTGTTTAGTAATAAATTGTATGCATTTATAACATGTCAACCTGCCCTTGTGTGACAAACACACACACACACCAAAAAATTAAATTCAATTAATTCAATTAAATTCTACCTTTATTGTATAATTGACTCTTTTCTGAATGTACACCAGCGTTCAAAAGTTTGGGTCTGTAAGACTTTTTAGTGTTTATGAAAGAAGCCTCTTCTAAAAACACTATTATTTTGAAATATTATAGAATTTAATATTCTGTTTTCTATTTTAATATATTTTAAAATGTAATTTATTTCTGTGATGGCAAAGCTGAATTACAGTCTTCAGTGTCACATAATCCTTCAGAAATCATTCTATGCTGATTTGGTGCAAGAAACATTCTTTTTGTTATCAATGTTGAAAAAAGATGTTGCTTTATATTTTTGTGGAAACCTTGATACATATTTTTCAGGATTCTTTAATAAATAGAAATTTCAAAAGAACAGCATTTATTTTAAAAAAGTAATTTTTGTAAGATTATACATTTTTGCTGTCACTTTTGATCAATTAAATGCATCTTTTTACTGGCTCAAAACATTTGAACAGTAATGTATACAAATGTGATGATATTGTGTTCACTTGTTTACACAAAAGATATTACAAAAATTATTTTGATATTTCACTTTTCTTTTACTTTTTTCAAACTAGAAACCAAAAAACTATTGCTAGAGAAAACACATTTATTTAATATGACTTTTGACTCAAATCCTTACAGCTACTGAAATATAATATATAGGCACCATGTTTTTGTTTATTCTGTACTTCATATTGATATAAACATACCTTCATATCAAGGTAACTTGATAAAAACTATATGCTAAATCAAACGTTTAAATTTGAATTTGACTTCCCACTTTATATACTGTACTGCAGTCCTTTCCAGCAGATATCCTCTATTAAAAAACAGTTTAAAGTGTCAGAAGTATTCTACAAAGGTAAATGTAGGTCTGCACATTGTGCAGCATAATCTTGAAAGCACTCCAAGACAGAACGCTTTTTGCCAAATGTTTTGTGCAGGTAAAATACCTGAATAGCTCTTTGTAAACTAATTTCTAGTTTTTCCACAGAATGAACACTGCCTTTGTGTAGATAAGGCAGCACTCTCTTATTCTTGATGAGCTTTTGTTTATTCTCCTTGTACTCTCTTTTGCCCTTGAACAGAGTGTATTGTGTGTCTGAGTCTGGCTACTGTGATGTAGTGTTGATATATTGCTCTCACTTCACACCTACTAACATTGACCTTATCTGGTGTCCCTCACAGGTACAGGGCAGACATTATTCAGATTAAACAATGGCTTCAGTATCATTAATGGCAATAACGCTGTAAGAAGGTAAGGTTGCTAAAGAAGTGAACCTGACAGTTTGTGGTCAGAATGTACTTTGCACATTTGAAAATGGCTCATGTGGTGTAAAGGTCTCTAGAAGTTGTGCTTAATTTTAATTATGGGAAGATCTTACTGTAGTATCATAAAGTGTGCATGCATAGTCCACGTATGATTGATTGCATCTTAACTTTCTCTCCTCTCTTATCGGTTGTCTTGCTCCAACCAAATACGCTATTAAAATGAATTGACTAATTTGAATGCATTTAAACAACAGATGTGTAATCTGGCTCTGCTGTATAATCATGTCATGTGTTGGAATTTAAGAATGTGCCGGTTCTTTTTCATGCATTTATGCTGAATGAGGAATGGAGTTTTCAAGCTTCAAAAGGGATGCAAAAGCAGATTATTCTGTTTTCACTTTAACATTTTATCTATGCATGACTGAAATGTATTTACTGTATCTTATGTTTAGCTGTCTCTCACAGAATTCAAAAGATCCATATGCGGTTGATCTATGCTTGTCCATCGTCAAACTACGGAGGACAGTTTGCAGTGGAAATGGTAAGATGAAATATATTGCTCTCACTTCACACCTACTAACATTGACCTTATCTGGTGTCCCTCACAGGTACAGGGCAGACATTATTCAGATTAAACAATGGCTTCAGTATCATTAATGGCAATAACGCTGTAAGAAGGTAAGGTTGCTAAAGAAGTGAACCTGACAGTTTGTGGTCAGAATGTACTTTGCACATTTGAAAATGGCTCATGTGGTGTAAAGGTCTCTAGAAGTTGTGCTTAATTTTAATTATGGGAAGATCTTACTGTAGTATCATAAAGTGTGCATGCATAGTCCACGTATGATTGATTGCATCTTAACTTTCTCTCCTCTCTTATCGGTTGTCTTGCTCCAACCAAATACGCTATTAAAATGAATTGACTAATTTGAATGCATTTAAACAACAGATGTGTAATCTGGCTCTGCTGTATAATCATGTCATGTGTTGGAATTTAAGAATGTGCCGGTTGTTCTTTTTCATGCATTTATGCTGAATGAGGAATGGAGTTTTCAAGCTTCAAAAGGGATGCAAAAGCAGATTATTCTGTTTTCACTTTAACATTTTATCTATGCATGACTGAAATGTATTTACTGTATCTTATGTTTAGCTGTCTCTCACAGAATTCAAAAGATCCATATGCGGTTGATCTATGCTTGTCCATCGTCAAACTACGGAGGACAGTTTGCAGTGGAAATGGTAAGATGAAATGCAGCATGTGAGCGTACAGAATGTATGAATCTTATTCAAAGACCTTGAAAATGAAAGATGCTATTACTGAGGAAAAAATAGCAATGCCATTTGCACATTCCTTTTTAATATTCTTAAACAGTCTCTCTTTGGAAAACTTCAATGTGAACACATTTAAGACAAAACGATCCATCACATTCACAAATCCCTCCATTTATCTCTGTGAAAGAGATCAGCCTCTCGCCATTTCTAGTCATTCACCACCTTACAGATAGAATAAGGTGCTCTCGGTGAGCACACCAGGAGACAGGATTAAACAACCACTTCATGCACAGAAGGAAATGAGGATGGCGTAACAGTTTGATAGATAGTCAATGAAAAGTGTTCAGTGAATTCAAGCCGCTGTCTTGTTTCTAGATAAGGATGGGTAGGCATATTGGTCTTGTCGTGAGTTGTACGCTGGGCGTCAGCAACGTGTGATTTGAAACCGTATAGTTCTGCTTGGATCAGCGACCACTGCATTATAACGCCTTTTTATCTTTTGCCCCTCTGGCTCTTTGTGCATTACTGCGAGAGGGTTATCTGAGGATTTAAGTCTGCTGAGCTTTTTTAGTTAGTAGTTAGTTTCTTTATTTAATCATTTGTTGTTGCTGTTTGTCTTTTTCAGATTTAAGATTCAGTCAAGGGAGAACTTCAAAGCAGTGTTTGCCCTTCCTCTTGAACATCTGCTGGTGATGTATTATGAAACATCATTCATAGTCATCCTCTTAATAATTATAATAATCTAAAGTATAATAGCATATAATATTCAAATCAATAATACTTTATTGTCTGGAATCTCAGATATTTTCAGCAAAACAATTCTAATTGTTTTTTCTTATTGATCAAAGATCCTTAATGCATTTTAGCATTTGAATTTCTTTATTCTGTATTTCAGCAACCTAAATCCTAAAAGTTGGTACTCAAAGTGTAGCACATGTAGACTCTCATTATGATCTTTAGGACTGAGACCCTACATGCTGAGGAGTCTATTTAATTTTGATTTTATTATTTTTCTATATTGCATGATAGAATAATAACGAATTAGTCTTCTGGCAGCAAAAGATCCCAGTCTTCAGAGAAAGCAAATATGTTGTTGCATTTCAGTGCAACATAGATTACAGTCTATGTAGACATCCAATAAAATCAAATGATTAGTAATTGTACTTATCACATTTTTACTAGTATGATGAGAGCTTATTATATCTTATTATGAATGGTAAGAGGAGGGTGTACACACACAAACTTTGTTCTATCTTTTCTGTATTTATAATTATAATTCATAATTATTAAAATAACTACTAATTACATAATTAGCTTTACATCATTAACTTGCACTACCATTTAAAAGATTGGGGTCTGTAAAATAAAAAAAATAAAATCTGATATCGCTCACCAAGACTGCATTTATTTGAACAAAAATAAAGTAAAAACAGCAATAGTGTGTTATATTATTACAATTTAAATAACTTTTCTATTGTAATATACTTTAAAATGTCATTTATAGCTGTGATGACAAAGCTTATTTTTTTAGCAGCCATTACTCCAGTCTTCAGTCTCACATGATCCTTCAGAAATCATTCTAATATGCTGATTTGGTGCAAAAAAAAATTCGTATTACTATCAATGTTAAAAACAGTTGCGATGTTTAATATTTTTGTGTAAACCATGATACATTTTTTCAGGGTTCTTTGATGAATATAAAGTTCAAACTAAAGCATTTATTAGAAATAGAAATTTATGTAACGTTATAAAAGTCTTGTCACTTTTGATAAATCGACCCCAAACTATTGAATGGTAAATCGTCCACATTTCAACTAATGCTCTTTTTCCAATGCACTTGTAGTCAAATATCATGACAGCCGACCATAAGAAACTGGCTTCTGTGATTTCTGTGATCGGGACCATGGCTCTGGATAATGTCATCAGTAAAAAGCTGGCAGGACGTTGCGAATTTTGGAGATGCTCTCTCCAAACTATGGTAGTCTTGGAGACGATAACCTTTTACATCACAACCAAGCTCCCAAATACTCTGTCCTTGAACATTGTTGAATTATGTATGATGTCTTGCGCTGTGAATTTTGATTCCGAGGGTTTGTTTTTAAGCTCCTTTTTGCTATCTTGTTGTATTAGCTGTGAAACAGCCATTTCCCACAGACGCTAAAACTGCAAAAGGACATGAATTTAATTTCCGGCACTGTCAAGATAAAGCTTTGTTTTGGTTGCAGAAGCAGTGCATCGGCTGTGAATGTGGAAGTGTCCTCTATCCCCTCCTGGGTTTGATGATCAACTTAGCCTCAAATCCCTCTCAAGTTGTCCAGGTAAAGCAGGAAGTTTAATGCAGCGGGCTCTAGGCCAGCCCTCATCCGAAACATCAAGCACTTTTGTAGCCAAAGGGCCCTGGATAGGCAGAATGTTCTGTTAGCGCCTTTCCTCTCCATATGTTGCAATCATGTCTGAAACACCAAAGAAAAATGGAAGAGAATGTTTTTTTGGCTCTCTTTTAACATACAGGAGCACGCTGTTCTGGCCAGCAGCAGGTGCTTGGACCTGCTGAGCGATTCCTCTGGGGGCGTCATCACAGTGAGTTGAATTCGTTTTAGCAAGGCCAAAGCAAGCTTTAACCCAACCCCTGATGACTGGAGTCGCCAGAACGTTTGAACTGTAGATTTCTGCACATTAATTATTGAAATGTTCATCCTGCAGGATGTGGGTTGTTGTGGAGCCCAGCATATTAGCATCTCTAGAGCATCTCTACAAAACATTTACACATGGCTTCTACAGGATCAAAAATGGAAGTTCAGAGTTTAAATATACGGATGTGCTTAGATGGCTAACATCCCCAAGAGAAGGATTTCGCATGCACGGAAGTATTTACATAATGATTACCGTGGCAGCCGTAGGCCCTAGCCTGGGGACTATTTTTTCTGACTATGTAAATTTAGGTTGATTCTAGGTTGCTTGCTTGGGTTTTGCTGCCTTGGCGCCTCATATCTCTCCAGTCAGGCTGTTTCTCAGAGTACAATTAAGGTTAAGGAACTTTGTCTTTGTCTCCCTTTATATATAATGGAACTGAATGCTTCCACCTCGAGGTGGACTTTTAGTGCTGTGATACCGCTTGAACTGCAATTTGCTGCCTTGGCGCCTCATATCTCTCCAGTCAGGCTGTTTCTCAGAGTACAATTAAGGTTAAGGAACTTTGTCTTTGTCTCCCTTTATATATAATGGAACTGAATGCTTCTCGAGGTGGACTTTTAGTGCCGTGATACCGCTTGAACTGCAATTTTGACAAACTGCCACAAAATACATCGGAGTACAGCTACAGCCCAATCCTTTTGAAATGTCCTATCATCCTGTTTTGGTATCAAACACGTTATCTTGTTTTGTTTTGGTTTCAGAGAGCTGCAGGTTTGCTGAGCGTTCTCCTCCCGATGTCTTCTGATGCCACTCAAGAAGTTGTGCAAAATGGAATAGTGAAGAAGTTGCTGAAGATTCTGAAGGTAGAGCCTCTATCAGGTTTTAGAATTCAGTATAGTGTCTGTAAGGAAATAAAGTCAAATTAAATTAGACAAAAGATGTTTAAGATGGTAGGGATTATGCCCTTCACATTAAATTGGTGAAAAGTCTCTACTGAAAAGACCATCTTAGCCCAGTTGAACCTTGCTGACACATTACATTTTTACTACTGTACTGGTATTCTACCACCCCCTATACATCTTGAGAACAGATTTGAAGCATTAATGAATGCGGGTGAGGAATCCCCAAATGTGATTAAACATGGATCGGATCAGCCAGCAGCTAACATCGCTACTAACAGACGCTCAAGGTCGAACAGACAGCGGCTTTCAACACAGAGCGCAGCCGAGCCCAGGACTCTGATAGTGGGTGACTCTGTTATCAGAAACATCAGTAGCAGGACTACAACGACATATTGCCTTCCGCAAGCAACCGTTTCTGATATAAACAAGGAACTTTGGAAAATTCTAATGAAGCACAAGACTGCGAATCGAATCATCATCCATGTGGGGAAGAATGATATTCGGAAAGAGCAGTCAGAACTCCTTAAGAAGGACTTCAGTGAACTCTTTGAAACACTTCAAAGACTCAAAGTTCAGTCATTCATCAGTGGACCACTCCCAGCAAGGGGAGCTAATATGTTTTCACGGTTGCTTGGGCTGAACACATGGCTACAAAGAATCTGCAGCTTAAAAGGAGTCAATTTCATCGACAACTTCAATCTTTTCTGGGGCCATAGACAACTGTTTAAACTGGATGGCCTCCACCTAAACAAACTTGGTGCAAGAGTGCTAAAGGACAACATCTAC